>NC_079490.1:80064516-80364516 GCF_020520425.1 Spinacia oleracea
TGATTCATTAGGTTTGTTTTAATTATTAAAGAATGAATTTTCAGATTGGTTTATTTAATAAAGCATGGATTTTTATGACATTAAACTAGTGTTATTGGGATTTTCAAGTTAGGGTTTTAACCTAGACCTAATGAGTCAATTGATTAGCATAATTAGGTGATGATTTTAATTATGATAATCAATTATATTATCAGATTCGAATAAAGGTTTAAAGTGTTGATTTTTAGTGATTTTAAAGGCGGAAAAAGTATGTTTTTGTACTAGGGATTGATTTTGCAAATTGACACGACTTTATTAATGAAAAACGATTGAATTCTAAAGTCTAAAGGAAGTTTTAAATTTAATAAAGTTGCAGGAAATTTAATGAACATGGAAATAATTTAAGTTTCATTATTTTGATGATAGGAGGTGATTTCTAGTTGAGTGCTCGTTATTGCAAAGTGGCCCCTACGCTTAGGTATTCAAGGTACGTACAAGTCTAGGGCGACCACACCTTTTTGTCAATGACATTACATGATTGTTGATGATGTGAATTACATTATGTGAAATCATGTTTCTTTTGGTGAACGAGCATTGTTGTGTGATGTTGGATTTATTGAATTAATTGTTGAACAAGCATGTTGAAATTATTATGAGTATGGATTTCATTGTCAATCATGTTGTTCAATGTTTATGCATGTATGGTTCAATTCACATGCAAGGGATGGATTAATTATTTGTATGCTATTGCACGGGATGTCTAGCATACTTTGAGCCATTTATTCGTACCTCGTTGTACTATTTATTTTACCACATGTGAAGGGTTAGCTCACGTAAGCCATCGCACATGTAGGGTTCAGTTGGGAATATTATGTATGAAATGAATTAGGATTTGTCGTGCAAGGGCACAACCCTCATGTTAATATGCATGTTGTGGAGTCTCACTTTGGTGAGGAGGAACATGGTAGTAATATCACAAGTGTCTTGTTTGGTTGATCACAAGTCCTAAGGCATTAAAATAAGATTGTTTTGGTTGTCGTTTATTAATTGTATGTGTGCATGTTGTCGAGTCTTGAGTTCGCCTTTATTAAAATATTAATAAACGTAAAGTGCAACCGGAACAAGCTTCAAAACTCCTGGAACGTATATACCTTGAGTATGAACAATGGGGGGAGTCTTGCCGGAAAGCTCGTACTCCTACTAATGATACAAGACGTTGTTTCATTTATATTATGCGCAGGAATTCCGTCGGTATGGCCCGACACTCGGTATGGCCCGATTTTATTATTATTATACTTGGTGTTTGGTTGGCTCCCATCACCTTTTCCCTTTGTGGATTATTCTTTTGGCCCGTTCGAAGCTTATTCTAATTAAATTGTGAGTCAAGAGTTGAGTCAAGAGTCGAGTCTTGTATCTCATGATTGTTTGATTTGTTATTATATGGCTTTTGCATGTTGATTAGTATTTAGAGAGTGATGCATGCTTTAGTTTCATTACTCTATGCTTGTAAGTACTCAGCTTTTGCTGACTACGTGCTTTGTGTGTTTCCGGTCATGGCCTTTGCCTTAATGACCCTATGATGATCCATCATTTGCACTTGCATTGTTGGGGAGTAGAATAATATAGCAGGTTGGTAGATCAAGTACGATCGAAATCATGTGGCTTGGGATGATTGAGAGAGTTGCATGTTTTCGTTCTTTGAAACTATTTTATTTAACTTTATTTTAATTATGTTTGAAATATTTGAATTGTTTATATTTTGGGTTTTGGGCCATTATGGTTCCAAATTGTAGGAGGCCTCGATATTTTATTAATTATGGTTTTTAAAAGTTAGTTGACATTTAATTCCGCTGCGTAATTCTGGTAATAGCCTTAACCGTTATCACGGTGGCGGTAATACTTTAGTAATTCCTTTATTTTAAGTTGGAAAATGGTTTTATAAAAGCAAGGAATTATTAGGGTGTTACAAAGTGGTATTTGCAAAGCTCTAGTTTGAGAGCTGTTTTGAATTAATTAATAGTGCAAAGTGGTAAATCCTTAAACTACGATTGCGGAACTTTAGGATTTTCGAAAATTATTTTCCTAAAGTCAAAACGTATTATTTTGAGTACTCAATATTTTAAAGGTCAAATATCAATTATTTTGGGTCGTTTGAAATTAGTGGAAAAGTCGGATTATTAGTTAATATTAATTAAAAAAAATTCGATATTTTTTTTATTTTTTTCCGATTTTTTTTCGAATTTTTCGAATTAATTTCAAATTTATTTTCTTAATTTCGGAAATTATCTTATTTAATTATCCGAATTATTTTAACCATTTATTTATTTATTTATTCTATTCGAATATTATTTCGAATTTATGTTTAAAATTTTCGGAATTTTTCTTTTAATTATTTATCCAAAATTTATTTATTTATTTACTTATTTAAATAATCAATAATTCTTATTAATTTTCGATTTTAATTTAAATAATTTCAAAAAAGTTAGGAGTTATTTCTTAATTAATTTTGAAAATTAATATTATTTTCAAGTGAGAAATGGGTAGACTAAGAAGGGCATATTAGTCTAAGAATGCATATTATGTGACAATGTGATTATTAAGTGCCATGTATATGTTTTAACCATGTTTTATCTTGCTTTATGTGATTAATTGCATCATATTTCATGTTGAGCATATATTTGTGCATTGAAATTGTATGGCTCCACGAACTATTTATTGTATCCTTTTGGGGTTGGAATTTCTATGGAAACGCGTTAGTAAGACTTTTGAGTTGTGAATTTTCAGGAATTAAGGATGCTACCTTCTAAGTTCACCAGTTTAGGATACTTAGAGAAGATGGATAATGAGACTCCTCGCACGTATGTTCAGAAGATCGTGTTTGCTTGTGACTATTCGGCCTCGACCAAGAACATGCCCCACCTTAGGCACAAAGATATGATGGCTAGTATGATTATACATTATTTACCCCATAAGAACCCTTACATAGTCCTCAAGAATAGATTCAGTGACATGCATTATGGTCATGGTACCCCTAATTGGTACAAATATGGGACTAGTGATGGTAGGTGGAAGTATGATTCTGAGGTTCTTGCTACTATACTAGAGATTGCAGAAATTAGCTATGAGGATGGAAAGTATTCTGCGGGTCTAGGTATGGGCTATGGAGGAATAGAAAGTGATGGTGAGGATGATATGATCCATGA
Source organism: Spinacia oleracea (assembly GCF_020520425.1). Lineage (NCBI taxonomy): Eukaryota > Viridiplantae > Streptophyta > Magnoliopsida > Caryophyllales > Amaranthaceae > Spinacia > Spinacia oleracea. The sequence goes on from NC_079490.1 coordinate 80,067,699, forward strand.
TGAGCAAGCTAGTGATGTTGAGGAGGATAGTGATGATGATGTGGTAGAGATTGAGAATCCTAACCCTATAGTTCCTGAACCAACCATTGAGATATCCAGTGGATCTGAAGATGAGCTTGAAGAGAATAATGTGGTTGATAGTGAGCCGCAACAAAATAATGAGGCTATGGATGAAGACTCAGATCCGGAAGAAGACTTGGATGATCCTAATGATCAAGACTTTACTCCAGAGCAATACAAGGAAAGAAATGATCGTCGTGATGACGTTAGTCTCTAGAGAAATGTAATCCTTAGTTTTATTTCTTTTGTTTCTTTCTTTTCGTTGAAGTAATAAAGTGGCAAAGCTACTATTTATTGTTTTAGTCTATTATAGTTGGAGAATAATTGTTATGGCATTAGTGGATGTAAGACTTATTCATTGGAGTTTTAAAAAAAAGAATAGAATTTCCTTTTCGTTATCCTTTAAGTTTAATTCTCAATTCTAAGTCGTGTGGGTATCGCAAAGGGATTATTTGTTATTTCTTCAATGAAATTTTATGTGCAAGGTGGTTTAGTAGCAACCATCTAAATTTACTTGCATCGAATAGTGGGGTGAGAAGGCCCGAAAGTGGCGCCAACTCTTCCCCTAGGTGGCGCCTAAGTGTGTGTTCTTCTTGTTGTGAGTAGGTTCGTTGTAGAACCAGTACCTTAGTAATGTCGTGTCCAACCAATATTGAAGTCAGCCTTTTTATTTATTCAGGAGAAGGGATATGGCTAACCAAGAGATTTCTGAAGTGGTTAGACAACTAGCTGAGGTAGTTCGTGACCTAGCTCAAACCAGAGCAAACCCAATGCATGACCCGGCTGGGGAAATGTTTAAGAAAATAGCTCAAAGCAAGCCTCCACTCTATAGCGGAGAGATTAAACCAAGTGTGTTGGAGAACTGGTTGAGGGAGTTTGATAAACTCGTTGTAGCTGTGAATTGCCCCGAAAACCTTAGGGTAAATAGTGCTGTGTACTACCTAAGAGGTGAAGCTGATCTGTGGTGGCAACGATGTGAAAATACCCTTAGAGCCACACCTAACTTTGGATGGGAAGCATTCAAAACTGCACTAAGGAACAAGTTTTACCCACCCTACCTGAAGAAGCAAAAGGCGCAGGAGTTCATTGAACTCAAAATGGGGAGTCTGTCTGTGACGGAATACTATTCTAAGTTTATAGAGCTGTCTAGGTTTGCACCTGAAGTGGTGGCAACGGAAGAACTCAGGGCTCAAAGATTTGAGAATGGTTTGACCATGGACTTACAGCTGTTGTTGTCTGGAGAGACCTTTACCTCATTAGACACCCTGTACGGAAAAGATGCTCACCTATATGGGCTACAGCAAAGGAAGAATGGTAGTGCTGAAAAGAGAAAGGATGGTGGAAACTCAAATCAAGGAAATAACCATCAGAATCAAGGGAATTTTAAGAAGCACAAAGGAAATGGGAATTTCCAGTTTAGGGCTAACAATGGTGGTAATCTCAACAACCAAGGTGGTGGAAATCAGTCTGGGAAGAATGGAGTACGGACCTACGAATGTAGGCGCTGTAACATGAATCACCCTGGAAAAGATTATGATGGGAATTTGGTGACTTGTAGATTCTGTCAGAAGTTAGGCCATAGGGAGTATGAATGCTATTCAAAGAATGGAAAGCCTAACCAAGGTAACCACCAAGGCAATAACCGGAATAATCAGAACCGGAATGGGGGAAATGGAGGTGGAAATCAAAGGAACTACCAAAGTGGTAACAATGGCAATAGCAATGGCAATCACCAGAACCATGGAAAGCCTGGAGGGAACCAACAGCAGAATGGGAATCGAAAAAACAATGGGAACACCAATGGAGGTGGCTATAACAAAGGAGTTGCCCAAGGAAAGTTGAATGTGATATCTAGGCAAGAAGCGGAGACTTCCTCTGACGTCATAGCGGGTACTTTACGGCGGTGAATTCGTTCCCGGGCCTTGTACACACCACTATTAATTCCGTTTCAGTTAAAGTTCTGTTTGATTCTGGTGAGACTTATTCTTTTATATCAGTAGATGCTTTGGGGAAATTAAGGTTGAAAGAGCCTGAATCGATTGAAGTGCCTATAGTCATACCTATTGGTAGTATAGTGAAGTGTACCAAAATCCATAGAGGTGCCTATGACCATAGCTAAGACCGTATTCTTATCTAACCTAATCGAATTCGAGTTAGGAGAGCTAGATGTAATTCTAGGAATGGATTGGTTGGCCAAGTTCAAAGCCAAAATAGATTGTGAGAAGCAGAAGGTTCACTTGAGGTCTAGCCTAGGCAAAGTAGTGTCATATCGTCGTTTTGGTAAACCTAAGAACATAGGAATCATCACGGCAATGGAACTCGTGAAGCTAGTCAGTAAAGGGAACCTAGCTTTCTTATGTAATATGAGGAACCTAGAGCATGTGACCAAGGATCAGCCTGAGGATATTGCAGTAGTCAATGAATTCCTTGATGTATTTCCAGCAGAGATCCCGGGGATGCCTCCCAATCGACCTATTGACTTTACCATAGATTTAGTGCCTGGAACCGCCCCTATTTTAAAAGCACCTTATAGAATGGCTCCAGCAGAAATGAATGAGTTAAAAGGCCAACTAGAGGATCTATTGGAGAAAGGTTACATTAGGCCAAGTGCATCGCCTTGGGGACCACCAGTGTTGTTTGTGAAGAAAAAGGATGGAAGTATGAGGCTCTGTATAGACTACAGGGAGCTCAATAAGGTCACAATCAAGAACAAATATCCATTACCTAGGATAGAAGACCTATTTGACCAACTAAAAGGAGCAGGAATCTTTTCAAAGATCTATTTGCGTTCGGGTTATCATCAATTGAGAATCACCGACCACGACATACCAAAGACCGCATTCAGAACTAGATACGGACATTATGAGTTCACTGTTATGCCTTTTGGGTTAACCAATGCCCCTGCACTATTTATGGACTTAATGAACCGTGTATTCCATGCCTATTTGGACAAGTTCGTAGTGGTTTTCATAGATGACATCCTAGTGTATTCGAAGAGTGAAGAAGATCACGCGGAACACTTGAGATCGGTGTTGAGTACCTTGAGAGATAACCAGTTATACGCCAAATTCTCAAAGTGTGAGTTTTGGTTAGAAAGAGTTGCATTTTTGGGACATTTTGTGTCAAAAGAAGGAGTGGCAGTTGACCCTGCTAAGATTAAAGTTGTTAGTGAATGGCCTACACCCAAGAGTGTGACTGACATTCGTAGTTTTCTGGGATTAGCTGGCTACTATAGACGATTTGTTCAAGACTTCTCTAGGATAGCCAAGCCCATGACTACCTTAATGAAGAAGGAAACCAAGTTTGAATGGAGTGACCAGTGTGAGGAAGCATTCCAAGCCTTAAAGACGCGATTGACAACCGCGCCAGTGTTAACCTTACCAGATGAGAATGGTGCATACGATGTGTATAGTGACGCCTCTAAGAGTGGTCTGGGGTGTGTATTGATGCAAAACGGGAAAGTTATTGCGTATGCATCAAGGCAATTAAAGCCATACGAATCCAATTACCCTACCCATGATTTAGAGCTAGCGGCTATAGTGTTTGCATTGAAGATATGGAGACACTATCTGTATGGTGTGAAGTGTAGGATATTTACGGACCACAAGAGTTTGAAGTACATCTTCACACAGAAGGATTTGAATATGCGCCAACGAAGGTGGTTTGAGTTAATTAAGGACTATGATTTGGATATCCAGTACCATGAGGGAAAAGCCAATGTAGTTGTGGATGCCTTGAGTAGGAAATCAAGTCATAGTGTCAATGCGTTAGTAGTTGCTAACGAGCTGTGTAAGGACATGCAGCGTTTGAACCTTGAAATAGTAAGTGGTGAAAGCCTTGTGGGAATAATGAATGCCTTAACCATCCAACCGTCAATATTTGATGAGATTAGAGAGAATCAAGCTGGTGATATGAAGTTGGAGCGAATCAAGGAAAAGATTTCGCAAGGTAAGGAGTTAGAATTCCGAATCCATGATGATGGAAGTTTGAGGTACAAAGGCAGGTGGTGCGTGCCTCAAAAGTGTGGAGAACTGAAAGAGAGATTGATGAAAGAAGGGCATAATACGCCATATTCTGTGCACCCCGGGGGTGACAAGTTGTATAAGGACTTGAAAAAGGTCTATTGGTGGCCAAGGATGAAGAAAGAAGTGGCAGAATTTTTGGCTAGATGTTTGACTTGTCAGAAGGTTAAAATTGAGCATAGGAGACCTCAAGGGAAGGTCCAACCTTTAGAGATTCCAAGCTGGAAATGGGATTGTATTTCTATGGACTTTGTCACTTGTTTACCTAAGTCAAAGACTGGGAATGATACAATTTGGGTTGTGGTAGATAGGTTGACCAAGTCAGCAGTGTTTATACCAATGAAGGAAACCTGGAAAATGGAACTACTTGCTAAAGCCTACATTAAGAATGTTGTGAGGTTACATGGAGTTCCTAAGGATATCGTATCAGATAGAGATTCAAGGTTTCTTTCGAATTTCTGGAAAAGTGTGCAGAAGAGCTTTTGGTACGACATTGAAAATGAGTACAGCCTTCCACCCAGCCACGGATGGCCAAACTGAAAGGACTATCCAAACCCTGGAGGACATTCTTCGAGCATGCGTTATTGATTTCCAAGGAAGTTGGGAAGATAGCCTAGATTTGATTGAGTTTTCCTATAACAATAGCTATCATGCTAGCATTGGAATGGCACCATTTGAGGCTTTGTATGGACGAAAGTGTAGAAGTCCACTTTGTTGGAACGATATTAGTGAAACCGTAGTATTGGGATCTCAAATGATAGAGGACACCATGAACCAAATCCGAACCATCCAATCAAAGATTCAAGCGGCGCAGGATCGCCAAAAGAGTTATGTGAAGGAAATAATGCCCTTGGTCCAAGTATGCATTCTATGTTAAGTCTAATAAATGCGGTTCAGTATTAATTAACAAGTTAATAATTCAGTGAGATCAAGTGAGCTGAATGCCTAGCTAGAGGCCGCTTCAGTTCAAGTGGAATTAATGATATTAATCCACAGCTTACTCTTGACTGAACCCGTAGGGTCACACAAATAGTACGTAAACGGATCAAGTATTTAATGGCATTAAATACTCCATCTATGAATATTCGGAAACGACGGATCTTGGTTTCAGTGGGAGCTAAGATCGTCACAGGCAAGAAATGAATACTCCGGAAACGATGATATTGCCGGAAACGGAAATATGGATCGTATCGGAAATATGAATATTATCCAAGTCGTAGATGTTGCCGGAAACGGAAACATGGTACGTATCGGAAAATATTATTGGAAATGGAAATATTACCAGAATTGGAAATATTGCCGGAAACGGAAATATTGTCAGAATCGGAAATATTACCGGAATCGGAAAATAATTCCGGAAACGGAAATATTAAATATTTGTTCGAAACGGAAATTAATTCCGGAATCGGAAATATTAAATATTGTTCGTATCGGAAATAGATTCCGGAAATGGAAATTTAATCGGAAGCGTATCGTACGAATTAGCATCGGACGAGGCCTGCCGGACGAAGGCCCAGCACGAAGCCAGGCCATCGCCCAGCAAGCACGCACGCCACAGCCCAGCGCGCACAAGGCCGCGCATGCGTGGGCCGTGCTGCGCGGGCTGCTGCTCGCACGCGCATGGGCAGCCCTTGTGGCTGCCGTGTGTGTGTGAGTTTCAGCTCATGCGAGATTCCTGAATCTGCAAGAGTCAGTGTATGATTAAATGTCTATTCCTATTGGATAAATTGATTAAGTAGAATTCATGTAGAATTCTAATTCCAATTAATTCGCATCCTACTAGGATTACGATTCCTTTTCCATAACTCTATAAATAAAGGCCTAGGGCTCATAATTTATACACAAGTTTTCAAGTATTCAAAAGTGAGTTTTTGAGAGAAAATCAAACACACATCTTGCTCAAAAGTGCCGAATTTTCTGAGTACCTTAAGGGCGATTCTAGTTGGTCAATCTTAAGGCGGATCCGGACGTGCTGTGGACTTTCTACGGAGGGACGACACTTGGAGTCCTAAAAGACTTGTTCTTGTTCGGTTCGGGCGCAGCTAGGGAAGGCACGCAACAAAGAGTATGCATCTAATTATGCTATATGATTATGTGTAAATAATATGTTTCCTGGGTTAATGGTTGTTTCCGCATGATTTATGTAAATGTCATATGTATCATAACCTAACAGTGGTATCACGAGCCCCTTATTATTTTCATAATCTAAATTGCATGAACATGGTTAAATATTACAAATTTGCAAGAATTAAAAGGGGTGATTAATTTTCGTAATTGTTAATTAATTGCAAATTGCGTTTATTTAAATATATGTACGCAGTTTTTCGGCAGTTTCTTCATTACTCATCCGAATTGAGTGATTTTTGTGTCAATTCCGTATGTAAAAGGCATTCTAAAATTTTGACAAAAATAGTATTTTTCTGCCGAACCCAGAATTCTCAAATTCGAAGCCTAACTATGACTTTTCGAAGGTTTTAGTTTTTCGGATGCAAAATTTCGTAAATTTAAGATGTTAAATTAAATATTTGCGATTCCTGTTGATAAATCTTGAATTTTTGATTGACCTACAGCATATGTTTAACAAGTTTGAATGCCTAGTCTTGTTAATTATGCAATCTAATTTGTAATTATGATTAATTTGTTGAAAATTAGAATAATTTAGAATTAATTTGATTTTCATAATTAATTGTAATTTAATTAGAAACCTATGATTAAAAACCACCATAAAAATTGTAAATTTACGATAAATTTTAAATTTTATGACCTAGACTTGAATCCATAACAATCGGAAATCAATTGGATAATAAATTTTCGATTTTTCGCCCTAAAATTATGAAATTAATAATATTTATTAATTTGTCATTAATTTTAAATATAAATTTTAAAAATTTTATGCGATTCGTTCAAATAACTTGCACGCACGAAGCAATGGACGCTTCGTGTTACCCTTAAGGGGTGTTGTATAATGCGGGCATGCGACGACGAGCAAGGGAGCTCGTCGCCCGTGCGGCACGAATGCAATGAGCAAGGGCGTAGTGCACGAGCGCAAGGCAGCAGCCCTGCCTTGTGTCGTGTGCCACGAGCAATGAACGGATGGGCATGGGCGAGGGGCGAGCCAAGGCAGTCGCGTGTGGGCAGCAAGCGAGCTGCGCCACAGCGCGCGCTGCCTCGCATAACAGCGCGCAGCCTCGTGCGCAGCGAGCGGAAGCTCGCGTGCCACGAGCGCTGCGCACAGCATTGCTCGCGCGCACCAGCGAGCGATTGCTCGCGCGCACCAGCGAGCGATTGCTCGCGCGCACCAGCGAGCGATAGCTCGCGCGCACCAGCGCGCGATCTCGCGCGCCAGCGAGCGATGGCTCGCGCGCACCAGCGAGCGATGCAGCGCCCCAGCGAGCGATGGCTCGCGCGCACCAGCGAGCGATCTCGCGCACCAGCGAGCGCGGTAACGCGCGCGCGCTGCGAGCGATAGCTCGCGTGCGGTGGGCGCTGTGCGGAGGCTTGCGTATGGGACAGCAGCAGCTATGCAACGAGCGCATGGGCTGCGCGCACATGGCCAGCAATGGCTGTGTGCGTACGGCCCATGGGCGTGCAACGCGTAGGGTGTTTGCGTTTCGATTAGATCGTTTTGAATGTTTAATTTGAAAATTTCAGTTCACGTAATTTTAATTAATTTTAAAATTAATAATTTGAATTAATTTCTTGGATTTTAATTTTGAATATTATAATTATAATAAATGGAATTTATTCTAATTATTTTACTAAAATTAAAATCATGAATTAATTTAAATGCGACTGAAATTAAATTAAATTTTGGATTCAATTATAAATTTATATGAGCTTTAAATTTTAATTAAATTTGTATGTTTCCGGTTAGACTAGAAATACAATTTTATGTTTAAAATTAGTAAAGCATATGAATTTATTGGTTTGAGTGGGAGCACTTTTTAGTCATAAACTCTTGATTAGGTCTACAAATCCTTAAGGTTAAAACAACTCGATTAGAATTAATAAGGACTGAATAATTGATAGATTATTGGTGCCCTTGATTAATTGCTGCAAATGTTTACGTGATGCATAATGTGTTTTACTAACCAGCTATGTGGGCCATTCATGATAATGAATGGGTGAATGGTATATATTGTATATGTACTGTTTTGCAGGTTATGAAGTGACTAGTATGGCCCAAATAGGATAGAAAATATGGTCTGCGTACCATTAATTTGAATGTAATTGGTCTAAAGTACCAAAGTTGTTTTTCAATTCAAATATGGTCTGCGTACCATCAAATAGTTGTAATTAGTTATAACTTATCCTATTTGAAGAAAATGGTGCCTCCCACGGAGATTTTCAAGACGGACTTTGAAGTCAAAGCTTCAAGATGAAGTCGGGCCATACTAGATCACAAATATCTTATGCATGTTTTAAGTTATTTATTGCTTTAAATATGTCTTAAAATGCATGAGATCAAAAGCTTGATTATGTTGCATGATTAAGGATTTTAGTTCACTTAAAATCTAACCAACATAGTAAGAGCCTTAAGTTCCAAACTTAAAAATTGAGTTAAAAGGTGCCATGCCAAAATATACACTTGCTTGGATATCCTTTACATCAATCTAGTAATAGTTTTCGCTCAGCGAGGTGTTACTTATTGGTCCTAAAGGGGCAAGGTACACAAATAATTGTGAGTACATGTTAGTTTTGGTGAAACTCAACGATATAAGTAAGGAGTCCTTTTATGTCGTGGCAAATTCGATAGGTTTACCTAATAAGTTCTTAGACGTACCTATCAACCAAGAGTAGTTTCTAGACTATTAGCAAAAGGCTTTTGCTTACCTAAAATGTTTTAGAATTGAGTCGACAAACTGTGCTTAATTCTTCAATGGTTTTAGGGTCTTGGAATCATTTTATTCACACCTGCCGGAACAATAAAATCGAATAAAATGCTAATAACTTGTTTGAATTGCATGGTTGCTTTAATTTCAAGTTATTATTCATGATAAATGTTTAGACTTTGCATGCTTCAATGTATGTTTTAATTATTGTTTATAATTAAATATCTTGCACTGCAATAAATCCTTTTAGAAAGGTAACAGTAAATTTCCTCGATTGGTAGTGAATCCAAGAACGATTCACGGAAAAGAGAGAAAATGAGCAATTTAAAATGTACGTTTCTTATATCGACTTTTATGGTTGTTTTCGAATATCAAAATCGAATGGCAAACCAATTGGTGCTTGTGAATTCAAAATACACTGTAGTTTTGAGATCATAAAGCATTGAGCTTAAACGCTCAGCTTTACCAATGGTTAACAACCTAATATCTTTGTCCATTTAATTCTCGAATGAGTCTAGTTCCTAGACATTCGAATAGATCGATGCTTAGAGAACTTTAGAAGCTTCTGGTAAGATCATCTAGTTGAAACAAAAATATTCAACATAAATTAAAATGGTAAAGAACCCTGTTGGTGACATTGGACATGTCTAACAAAGTATAAAAGTCAACGCTAAAGAATTCAATTCTTAAGACTATAAGAAAGGGTACGAGAAATAGGAAAACAAGGAACAAATGAAAGGAATTTACGATTCCGTTTCTACCTATAAGTTTATGTTTAAAGAGAAGTGACCTAGCAATCAAACTTCCTTGGTATCATATACCGCTTGAGGTTCTTACTTCGGTAATAACTCAAACAATGGAAGCTAGGATACACTAATGACCTACAAGTGGGAAATGAAGCATGGCAATGCTACATTAGTTGTAGGGTCATCTAGTTTGTTTTAAGTCCTTTCAAGGCTGGAACTTAATGGCTATTTTGTTCCATAATCAGCATACCTAAATTTCTGCTTCAAACACAGAAAGACTCACATTCAGAAGAACAAAAACAATGCTTGTTTGTTTGTTTATTTGAATGAAATGGTCAATTACAGGTTGAGTCAATATGCTTGATTAAAACAAACAACTCTTTAAAGAACTTTACTAGGTTCAAATCAACCCCTTGATTTGAGTTCCACTAATCTTTGGCATTGTTGCTTAGACCATATCAACAAGTTGACATTCATAAGCTCTATTTTGATGGACCTTTTGAAAGTTGGTTGATTTCTAGATCAACTTAAGACAAGCTAGTCTTACTTGTTGAAAGTAACAAAGAATATGAACTATTGTTAGAACGCCTAGACGATAGAGTTCAAAGCTAAAGAAAGGTTTTATGACTTTATTATTTCACATGGACTTGAGTGAATATAGGTTTATTTACTCAAATGTGATATAAGTTGAATCTGTTTGGCTAGTTCAAAGATTCAGAAGTATAAAATCCACTTGGTAAGAAATCATAAAGATCTAGGTTAGATCATGTTGATGATTACTTGAGACCAAATATGATCATCAATGATTGTGTGTTCACAATCTAGGTCCATAAGATATGGCATATCTACGTTGGAATGATCGAAGTCAATTAGTACTTGATTCGATCAATGATGAATCATAAAGACTTTTCCTATAATTTCTAAAACAAAATGCTCAACTACCACCAAACTAAACCAAATTCGTCAAAGCTATTGAAAAGTAATTTCAGAATATCTTTTCATAATATATCTAAGAGTTCTTAAACTCAGTGGGAGCTTAGTGTTTGTTATTCAACAAACTAAGGCCCAAGTGTAGATATATGTTTCATTGTGATTTATTCAAATGAGACACAAGGGTATTGTTTCTACCACAAATTTTTGAGAACATAATGTTTGTTTGCTCGAAATAATGTCCTTTTGGAGATTCGTTTCCAAAATGACAAGTGGGAGAAAATAGACCTCGAAAGTTTTCGAGGCGAACAACAAACATAAAACGGACATTCCGGAGGCTTTTCGAAGTGCTTCAGAAAATCCGAACTTATTCTTTAAGACTTTAGAAGTGGCTTTAAAGAATAGACATCTCTTAGAAGACTTTACAAGTGCTTCAAGGAGAACAGAATATTCAAAGGACTTTAAGTGGCTATTGATATTCTAATGTTTGATGTTCTATACCCAAGTAGGCATAGAATTCAAGTCACTGAAACTATGAGATTCTTCTATTAGATAGTAAAGAAACATAGAGATCAGGTCAATGAAACTATGAGATTCTTCTATTAAATAGTGAAGAAACCTACAACTTGCAGTCAAACTATTATCATGTAGATTAATGAGTTTGTGACTTGTAAGAAAGCTATGACGAAACCTAGATTCCCTAAAATGGTTAGAGGCCATATATAGACTCAAATGTTTTAAATGGTTAGAGGCCATAAACCATACTCAATGTTTTGATGACAAAATTGAAATTTTGTTGATTTGCAAGAATAGTTTCACACCTATTGGTTGCAAGTTTGTTTTAAGGATAAAAACCATCAAACAAGAATTGTGTTCACACACAAAGCTAGATTAGTTGCTAAAGGTTACAAGCAAATTCATGGCATGGATTGTGTTGAAACCTCATGCATAATCGTAATGCTCAAGTCTATAATTCAAGCAATGATTGCATATTGGTACATATAGCAATTGGATGACAAAACGTATTCCTCAATCAAATGTTGGAATAAACTATGTACATGGTATGTCATAGGATTTGTGGATCCAAATAAATGCTTGAAAAAGAAAGCTAGCTTATGAAATCTAAAGTACAGATTTAAGCAAGCAATTGGGAATTAGAAATGTATTTTAGTGAAGCTAATAAGTATTTTAGTTTCATAAAATGTACATGATTCTTATAGATATATAAGAAGTTTAGTGGGAGTACATAAAAACTTATTTGGTCCTATGTGTATCACACACATATCTCTCTATTGTGAAATAACATTCAAATGCTAATGACTTAGATTTGAAATTATTCATCAATGATGGACCATGGCGAAACTTAGTACATACTGGGTATTAAGATCTATTTACAAAAATCTTATAATATTGTTTTGGATTAAGTAATGGCATTTACTAAATCAAACACGAAAGTCTCCAATGGAGATACTCGACCCATGTGAATAAATCTAAGTAAAGAATGTTTGAACTATGTATAAGCATTTACTAAGTTAAACATCAAAGAGTCTAAATGAGATTCTTCACCTATATTATATGTCAAAGAATTTAGCTGGATTCAGTATCTACTGAAATTGAATGAGCTAAAGTTACATGAATAGAATTCAATTGGGAATTATTCTACAAAAGAATTTATCATGTATGATATAATATGAGGATCGCCAAAAAAAAAACGTATCGTATGACTTTAGCCATGACGAACATATACCAATCTCTATTGATCTAAGTAAAGATCAACTAGATTGAGATCAAGAATACTTATGGTACTTGAAAAGGTACATAGGAATAGTTCTTGATTCAAGGAAATAAAGATATGCTAAATATTGATGCTACACGCATAAACACTGGCAAAGGATCAAGCAAGACCCTTTGGAGTTAACCATTGATAAGGACGAGCTATAGAGCGTCGTGTTTTGAAATGGCAACATGGGTTGGAGACCATGAGTTGTTGCGTGGGAAATTAAAAATAATGATTTCTATGTTCTAAGATATAGTTGAGAGTATTCCACATATCTGTGAACTGCTTGGATAAGTAATTCCAAACAAAGCATCACTAGCAACCTATACAGTTGAAGTAAAAGTAATTATTGCCTAAGAAGCAATAAAACAGGGTTGTTTAAAGTTCTTCACTGAACTTGGGTAGATCACCTATCTGCTGGCTTGATGATTCTTCATTGAAAAATGCGTAGAACCACTCTTGAAGCAAGAAAAACGTCTGCTAACTTGATGGTTCTTCATTGCAAAATGAATAAAACCACCATCGAAGTAAGAAAGACTAGATCACATAATAAACAAACTCGAAAAGATCTTATCATCATATCTCGAAGAACATTCGATGAAAAGGATATTAAGATTGGCAAAGCATGATAACTAAACCTATGCAACAAGTGAGAAGCAACACTCACATTGTAGCACTGAAAATCAAGCATAGCTTTGAATTCCATGAACTGTTTTAAAGATGGGTTTGAGGCCCATGGTTGTAAAACAATTGGGTTAAACATTTATCATATATGAAATGTATTTTCATATTCCATTTAATCTTGGTTTAGTATTAAATGATGAGTCCCTTCAAATTTGACGATATATTCAAGATGGACTGTCAGGACCAGTCCTGTGACTAAGAAATGTCTATCAAGTGAACTTGAATGTCAAAGGTTGAAAATGGTCCCTAATCGGAGTTTTCTATAAAATTGGACGCATAGAAAACGTTAGACGATTAGAATGCAAGATGACTAGTAGTTCTGTTTCTTGAACTATGTGGACATGGCAATGTCATAATCATTTGCATAGATACTTACTTTGGGAAGACTAGTATCGGACAAGACCTATGAAACTTTACTGTAAGAGATGAAAGTCTGTCATAAGTAAATTTCATTAAATTATTAGACACTAAATCCTCAATACCTGAGTGATTTGAGATTACTTGTTTGAGAACTGGTTGCTTTGACGTTGACCAACCGTCGCACCGTAAAAGGAGGCTATAAAGGCAACGCTCAGGTAATCACCTATCAAACGAAGTCTAATCTCAAGATCGCAAGATTGGGATTGTCCTCCCATAAATCGGGATGAGATGCTTAAAAGTTGTACAAGGCCACTCGGAGAGCTAGAAACTGTGAAATGCATGGCCGTGCTCGGATGAATCATAGGCTATGATTATCTGTTTATTTGATCAGTTGAACTCTGAAACCGAGGAACACCTCTGGACATAATAAGGATGACAACTCTTACCTTATGTTCAAGAGCAAGCATCGAGCGACAAAGGAATTAGGAAATGCACACTTGTCCCTAAGGACAAGTGGGAGACTGAAGGAAATAATGCCCTTGGTCCAAGTATGCATTCTATGTTAAGTCTAATAAATGCGGTTCAGTATTAATTAACAAGTTAATAATTCAGTGAGATCAAGTGAGCTGAATGCCTAGCTAGAGGCCGCTTCAGTTCAAGTGGAATTAATGATATTAATCCACAGCTTACTCTTGACTGAACCCGTAGGGTCACACAAATAGTACGTAAACGGATCAAGTATTTAATGGCATTAAATACTCCATCTATGAATATTCGGAAACGACGGATCTTGGTTTCAGTGGGAGCTAAGATCGTCACAGGCAAGAAATGAATACTCCGGAAACGATGATATTGCCGGAAACGGAAATATGGATCGTATCGGAAATATGAATATTATCCAAGTCGTAGATGTTGCCGGAAACGGAAACATGGTACGTATCGGAAAATATTATTGGAAATGGAAATATTACCAGAATTGGAAATATTGCCGGAAACGGAAATATTGTCAGAATCGGAAATATTACCGGAATCGGAAAATAATTCCGGAAACGGAAATATTAAATATTTGTTCGAAACGGAAATTAATTCCGGAATCGGAAATATTAAATATTGTTCGTATCGGAAATAGATTCCGGAAATGGAAATTTAATCGGAAGCGTATCGTACGAATTAGCATCGGACGAGGCCTGCCGGACGAAGGCCCAGCACGAAGCCAGGCCATCGCCCAGCAAGCACGCACGCCACAGCCCAGCGCGCACAAGGCCGCGCATGCGTGGGCCGTGCTGCGCGGGCTGCTGCTCGCACGCGCATGGGCAGCCCTTGTGGCTGCCGTGTGTGTGTGAGTTTCAGCTCATGCGAGATTCCTGAATCTGCAAGAGTCAGTGTATGATTAAATGTCTATTCCTATTGGATAAATTGATTAAGTAGAATTCATGTAGAATTCTAATTCCAATTAATTCGCATCCTACTAGGATTACGATTCCTTTTCCATAACTCTATAAATAAAGGCCTAGGGCTCATAATTTATACACAAGTTTTCAAGTATTCAAAAGTGAGTTTTTGAGAGAAAATCAAACACACATCTTGCTCAAAAGTGCCGAATTTTCTGAGTACCTTAAGGGCGATTCTAGTTGGTCAATCTTAAGGCGGATCCGGACGTGCTGTGGACTTTCTACGGAGGGACGACACTTGGAGTCCTAAAAGACTTGTTCTTGTTCGGTTCGGGCGCAGCTAGGGAAGGCACGCAACAAAGAGTATGCATCTAATTATGCTATATGATTATGTGTAAATAATATGTTTCCTGGGTTAATGGTTGTTTCCGCATGATTTATGTAAATGTCATATGTATCATAACCTAACATTATGCAGACTTGAAACGTAGGGATGAAGAGTTCAACATAGGTGATAAAGTGTTGCTCAAAGTGTCACCAATGAAAGGTGTCATGAGATTTGGGAAGAAAGTGAAGTTAAGCCCTAAGTACATAGGCCCATATGAGATCTTAGAAAGAATCGGAAAGGTAGCTTATAGACTAGCCTTGCATATGGACTTGCATAGAGTGCATAATGTGTTCCACATATCTCAATTAAGGAAATATATCCCGGATAAATCGCATGTGTTGCAACCGGAGACCATAGAATTAGATCAAAGTCTAACCTTTGAGGAAAGACCTGTTAAAATCCTTGATAGCAAAGTGCGTAGTACGCGTACTAAAGATGTAAAAATTGTCAAAGTGTTGTGGTCTAATCAAGAATCTGAGGAAACCACTTGGGAAGCGGAGGACGAAATGAGAAAGAAATATCCCGAGCTTTTTCCCGAGGTTAGTTGAGTTACGGGGTCGTAACTCGTGTCTTTTAAGGGGGGTAGAGTGCGGTATAATTTCGCGCTTTTTACCTTGTTTTCCCCTATTTTATACTTAATTTAATGCTTTCTATTGAATTTGCACTTATTATTGTCCTGTTTAATCATGTAAAGAGTACAACAACTTAAAACTTTTGTAAAGGAACGTATTGAAAAGTCTCAGAAAGTCTCAAGTTGAGTTGAATTTTGGATTTCCGAACCCAAGTTTCGGGACGAAACTTCTTTTAAGGAGGGTAGACTGTAATACCTCGTATTTTTATAATATTTATAAATATATTTTATTATATTTGTAAAGCATTTTACGATTTATTAGCATTTAAATAATATTTAAATGTATTTAATGTATTTTAATTAATTAGAATATTTATTATTTTAATTAATTACGAAACGAATTTAATTCTTGAGTCGGGAAATTAAATGAGTTGCAAATGATTTTTAAAAGCTTCGGGTTTTTAAATAAAAAGTCCAGTTCGTTTTATTAATCAAGCTCAATCCAAAGAGTTTAAATTAAATCCTAAGCTAGGCCAATCATTGTTTCCTAAGCCCAACTCAAATCTCCTAAGCCTAGCCCATCAAGGGATTAGGGAGCCTATAAATAGGACCCCCCCATCATTAAATGAGCCCCTAAAATTTATAAGCCCTCTTTTGTTTTCTTGCCCCTCACTCCATCTCTCCTCTCCTCTCTTTTCTCGGCACCGCACGCCTCACAGCAGTGCTCGTGCCCTCGCGTGCTCGGCCTCACGCCCGCACACTGCCTTGTGCCTTCGAGTGTGTCGCGCCCCGCGTTGCACTCCCTCTCGCCCTCGCTCGCTCCCTCTTCGCGCGCGCCTAGCGCCCACACCCCCTTCCTCTCCTTGCTGCGTTGTTGTTGTGTTGTGTGCTGCCCTCACTCGCCCAGCCTCACACCCACACTCGCTCGCCCTCTCTCTTCGTCCGCGCGCCTAGCGCCCTGCTGCCTTGTCCCGCGCGCACCAGGCGTGCCCTACTGCCTTGTCCCGCGCGCCAGCCGTGCTCGTCGCCCCTCTCTCCCGCGCGCACACACGGACGTGTGTGTGTGTGTGTGTTCGTATTCAATTTCTTTTTCGCCCAACCACATTAATTCGTGGTTGTTCCGTGCTATAGGCCGGATTGGTATAATTCTCTTCTTCCTTACCTATTCTATTTAAATTCCGTATTTTAAATTATTATATTAATATTGTTTTGAGTAATTAAAATGCTGGGAACCGGTTATGAATACCGTGGTTTGAGGATTTGTGTGTTGTGATTCATTAGGTTTGTTTTAATTATTAAAGAATGAATTTTCAGATTGGTTTATTTAATAAAGCATGGATTTTTATGACATTAAACTAGTGTTATTGGGATTTTCAAGTTAGGGTTTTAACCTAGATCTAATGAGTCAATTGATTAGCATAATTAGGTGATGATTTTAATTATGATAATCAATTATATTATCAGATTCGAATAAAGGTTTAAAGTGTTGATTTTTAGTGATTTTAAAGGCGGAAAAAGTATGTTTTTGTACTAGGGATTGATTTTGCAAATTGAGACGACTTTATTAATGAAAAACGATTGAATTCTAAAGTCTAAAGGAAGTTTTAAATTTTATAAAGTTGCTGGAAATTTAATGAACATGGAAATAATTTAAGTTTCATTATTTTGATGATAGGAGGTGATTTCTAGTTGAGTGCTCGTTATTGCAAAGTGGCCCCTACGCTTAGGTATTCAAGGTACGTACAAGTCTAGGGCGACCACACCTTTTTGTCAATGACATTACATGATTGTTGATGATGTGAATTACATTATGTGAAATCATGTTTCTTTTGGTGAACGAGCATTGTTGTGTGATGTTGGATTTATTGAATTAATTGTTGAACAAGCATGTTGAAATTATTATGAGTATGGATTTCATTGTCAATCACGTTGTTCAATGTTTATGCATGTATGGTTCAATTCACATGCAAGGGATGGATTAATTATTTGTATGCTATTGTACGGGATGTCTAGCATACTTTGAGCCATTTATTCGTACCTCGTTGTACTATTTATTTTACCACATGTGAAGGGTTAGCTCACGTAAGCCACCGCACATGTAGGGTTCAGTTGGGAATATTATGTATGAAATGAATTAGGATTTGTCGTGTAAGGGCACAACCCTCATGTTAATATGCATGTTGTGGAGTCTCACTTTGGTGAGGAGGAACATGGTAGTAATATCACAAAGGTAATGGCTGACCAAGCCAATGATGCTTAGCTGGTCTTTTCGGATGATCAGCCACAACGGGACTGAGACACGGCCCGGACTCCCACGGGGGGCAGCAGTGGGGTTGGTTGATCACAAGTCCTAAGGCATTAAAATAAGATTGTTTTGGTTGTCGTTTATTAATTGTATGTGTGCATGTTGTCGAGTCTTGAGTTCGCCTTTATTAAAATATTAATAAACGTAAAGTGCAACCGGAGCAAGCTTCAAAACTCCTGGAACGTATATACCTTGAGTATGAACAATGGGGGGAGTCTTGCCGGAAAGCTCGTACTCCTACTAATGATACAAGACGTTGTTTCATTTATATTATGCGCAGGAATTCCGTCGGTATGGCCCGACACTCGGTATGGCCCGATTTTATTATTATTATACTTGGTGTTTGGTTGGCTCCCATCACCTTTTCCCTTTGTGGATTATTCTTTTGGCCCGTTCGAAGCTTATTCTAATTAAATTGTGAGTCAAGAGTTGAGTCAAGAGTCGAGTCTTGTATCTCATGATTGTTTGATTTGTTATTATATGGCTTTTGCATGTTGATTAGTATTTAGAGAGTGATGCATGCTTTAGTTTCATTACTCTATGCTTGTAAGTACTCAGCTTTTGCTGACTACGTGCTTTGTGTGTTTCCGGTCATGGCCTTTGCCTTAATGACCCTATGATGATCCATCATTTGCACTTGCATTGTTGGGGAGTAGAATAATATAGTAGGTTGGTAGATCAAGTACGATCGAAATCATGTGGCTTGGGATGATTGAGAGAGTTGCATGTTTTCGTTCTTTGAAACTATTTTATTTAACTTTATTTTAATTATGTTTGAAATATTTGAATTGTTTATATTTTGGGTTTTGGGCCATTATGGTTCTAAATTGTAGGAGGCCTCGATATTTTATTAATTATGGTTTTTAAAAGTTAGTTGACATTTAATTCCGCTGCGTAATTCTGGTAATAGCCTTAACCGTTATCACGGTGGCGGTAATACTTTAGTAATTCCTTTATTTTAAGTTGGAAAATGGTTTTATAAAAGCAAGGAATTATTAGGGTGTTACACAAACAACATTCTTAAACAAAGGGTTTTCATTCCATTCTCCTTGATTCCCATTCTCATTCTCTTTCCCTTTCCCCTTCTCCAACCAAACGGCCCCTTACTCCTTATCTCTTGCATAATGCTGTAAAACAATCATTAGCAATATTTTACAAAATCAAGTTCATGTTTTTTGCATATATTCATTATTCAATACTAATACAACATTATATAGTACTGATACATAACATTTCAGTACCAAAACATAAGAAAATCAATCATTAACAACATTTTACAAAATCAAGTCCATGTTTTTCGCATATATTAATACCAATACAACATTATTTAGTACTAATACATAACATTTCAGTACCAACACATAAGAAAAACAACCATTAGTAACATTTTAAAAAATCAAGTCCACGTTTTTCGCATATACTCAATACCAATACAACATTATATAGTACTGATACATAACATTTCAATACCAATAATAAGCAAAGCAACCAAGCAACATTTTACAAAATTAAGTCCATGTTTTTCGCATTTATTGTAATACCTCGTATTTTTATAATATTTATAAGTATATTTTATTATATTTATAAAGCATTTTACGATTTATTATCATTTAAATAATATTTAAATGTATTTTATTTAATGTATTTTAATTAATTAGAATATTTATTATTTTAATTAATTACGAAACGAATTTAATTCTTGAGTCGGGAAATTAAATGGGTTGCAAATGATTTTTAAAGGCTTCGGGTTTTAAATGAAAAGTCCAATTCGTTTTATTAAACGAGCCCAATCAAAAGAATTTAACTCAAGTCCTAAGCTAGCCCAATCATTTAATCCCCTAAGCCCAATTCTAATTTCCTAAGCCTAGCCCATTAACAATAAGGAGCCTATAAATAGGACTCCTCATCATTAAATGACCCCCTATTTTGTCATAAACCCTTTTTTCTCTTTCTTGCCCAACACTCCTCTTTCTCTCTCCCTTTGTTCGACCGGCTCACTCGGCCCGCAAGCACGAGCCTCGTGCTGTTGCGTCGCTGCTGCTCTCCCTTGTGCCCTCGCGCGCCAACGCCCACACTCCCTCTCTCGCCCCTCGCGCGCCAGCGCCCGCACTCCCTCTCGTCGCTCGCCCGCAGCCCGCAACGTGCCCTCGTGCCTGCGCTGCTGTTGTGCCTTGTTGTTGCTCGTGTGCTCAGCGCACACCCCCGCTCTCTTGCCCCTCCTCTCGCGCGCGCGCCCCAACGTGCCGTGTGCCCTGTCCCGCGCACAAGCGCTGCTGCGTCCCTTCGCCCCTGCGCGCACACACGCGTGCGTGTGTGTGTTGTTTGTGTTCGTAATTCGATTTCTTTTTCGCCCAATCACTCTAATTCGTGGTTGTTCCGTGCTATAGGCCGGATTGGGATAATTCTCTTCTTCCTTGCCTATTCTATTTAAATTCCGTATTTTAAATTATAATATTAATATTGTTTTGAGTAATTAAAATGCTGGGAACCGGTTATGAATACCGTGGTTTGAGGATTTGCGTGTTGTGATTCATTAGGGTTGTTTTAATTATTAAAGGATGAATTTTCAGATTTGTTTATTGAATAAAGCATTGATTTTTATGATAATAAACTAGTTTTATTGGGATTTTCAAGTTAGGGTTTTAACCTAGACCTAATGAGTCAATTGATTAGCGTAATTAGGTGATGATTTTAATTATGATAATCAATTATATTTTCAGATAGTGTTGATTTTTATTGATTTTAAAGGCGGAAAAAGTATATTTTTGTACTAGGGATTGATTTTGCAAATCGAGACGATTATATTATTGAAAAACGATTGAATTCTAAAGTTTAAAGGAGGTTTTAAATTTTATAAAGTTGCTGGAAATTTAATGAACATGGAAATAATTTAAGCTTCATTATTTTGATGATAGGAGGTGATTTCTAGTTGAGTGCTCGTTATTGCAAAGTGGCCCCTATGCTTAGGTATTCAAGGTACGTACAAGTCTAGGGCGACCACACCTTTTGTCAATGACATTACATGATTGTTGATGATGTGAATTATGTTATGTGGAATCATGTTTATTTTGGTGAACGAGCATGTGATTTGTGATGTTGGATTTATTGGATTAATTGTTGAACAAGCATGTTGAAATTATTATGAGTATGGATTTCATTGTCAATCATGTTGTTCAATATTTATGCATGTATGGTTTGTTTCACATGCAAGGGATGGATTATTTATTTGTATGCTATTGTACGGGATGTCTAGCATACTTTGAGCCAATTATTCGTACCTCGTTATACTACTTATTTTACCACATGTGAAGGGTTAGCGCACGTAAGCCACCGCACATGTAGGGTTCAGTTGGGAATATTATGTATGAAATGAATTAGGATTTGTCGTGCAAGGGAACAACCCTCATGTTAATGTGCATGATGTGGAGTCTCACTTTGGTGAGGAGGAACATGGTAGTAATTTCACAAGTGTCTTGCCTTGTTGATCACAAGTCCTAAAGCATTTAAAATAAGATTGTTTTGGTTGTTGTTTATTAATTGAATGAATGTACGTTGTTGAGTCTTGAGTTCACCTCTAATAAAATATTAATAAACGTAAAGTGCAACCAGAACAAGCTTCAAAACTCTTGGAACGTATATACCTTGAGTATGAACAATGGGGGGAGTCTTGCTGGAAAGCTCGTACTCCTACTAATGATACAAGACGTTGTTTCATTTATAATATGCGCAGGAATTCCGTCGGTATGGCCCGACACTCGGTATGGCCCGAATTTATTATTTATTATTTGGTGTATGGTTGGCTCCCATCACCTTTTTCCTTTATGGAATATTCTTTTGGCCCGTTCGAAGCTTATTCTAATTAAATTGTGAGTAAAGAGTCGAGTCAAGAGTCGATTCTTGTATTCATGGTTGATTGTTTACTATTATATGGATTTTGCATGTTGATTAATACTTAGTGAATGATGCATGTTTTAGTTTCAGTTCACTCTATTCTTGTAAGTAATCAGCTTTTGCTGACTACGTGCTTTGTGTGTTTTGGTCATGGCCTTTGCCCTAATGACCCTATGATGATCTATCATTTTCACTTGCATTGATGGGGAGTAGAATAATATAGCAGGTTGGTAGATCGGAATCATGTGGCTTGGGATGATCGAGAGAGTTGCATGTTTTCGTATTTTGAACTATTTAACTTTAATTATGTTTGAAATGTTTGAATTATTTATACTTTGGGTTTTGGGCCATTATGGTTCCAAATTGTAGGAGGCCTCGATATTTCATTAATTATGTTTTTAAAAGTTAGTTGACATTAAATTCCGCTGGGTAATTCTGGTAATAGCCTTAACCGTTATCACGGTGGCGGTAATGCTTTAGTAATTCCTTTATTTTAAGTTAGAAAATGATTTTATAAAAGCAAGGAATTATTAGGGTGTTACATTTATTCAATACCAATACAACATTATATAGTACTGATACATAATATTTACGTACCAATACATAAGCATAACAACCATTAGCAATATTTTACAAAATCAAGTTCATGTTTTTCGTATTTATTCAATACCAAATACAACATTATATCATATTGATACATAACATTTAAGTACCATTACATAAGCGAAGCAACCAATAACAATATTTTGCAAAATCAAGTCCATGTTTTTCCCATTTATTCAATACCTATACAACATTATATATTATCGATATAGTACCAATACATAAGCAAAGCAGAGCAAAGCCGAGTTTGACAACTATCTATGATATGTTGGATTCTCTTCCTGATTTCTTTTCTCTAATAAATGGAAAGTAACATATCCAATCTACAAAAATCTAAACCATACATTTCAAAAAAAAAATCCAGTTACCACCATTTTCAACAACTTATTTGCAAAACAATGAAATTAACGCTACATAGTTGTTAAAAATATCATTCGAATTTCAACAATTAATAAGCATAAATACGCAAATGGTCATGTGTAAGCATAAATTATGATTCTAATTTCAATAATCAATAACAATAAATTACGAATGTTCACAATTCTCATCCCAATTTCAACAATTATAATTCCAATTTTTGTTTGCCCTAAATGTTAACACCTAACTAAATTTGTAAAAACAACAAAAAAATTAATAGGGATGAAACCTTACCTTGAAGAATTTGCTTTTCTGCAGAAATGGTGAGGAGATAAGAAGTTCGGAACTGTTGAGATGAGGAGGCATTTTTCTATCTTGTTCTTCAGAAATATTGAGGAAGGAGATGTTTCTCTCTCTTCAATTTGTTATTCCCCCTTTTCTTTCCCCCATTTCCCCTAACGGACTCCGTTACTAGCCATTTACTTTTCCTTTTTTTATTATTCATTTTATATTATTTTAATTCCATTTGTGTCCATATGGACACAAGTCATTGCAGGGGACCTAAAACTAACTCGGAATTTGTTTAAGCGAAGTAAATTTCCATAAAAAAAAACAATTGAAAAGCATTTAATTTTACTTTCCTGATAAAAATTGCCTAATGACTTGAGGATTTTGATTTGATGGTGGAGCCGTTCCGAGTTAATCTCGTTGATTGGGAAATTTTTCCAATCAAATGACATTTTTGTAAATAATTGATGATTTTA
The DNA here is from genome assembly GCF_020520425.1 of Spinacia oleracea. Taxonomy (NCBI): domain Eukaryota; kingdom Viridiplantae; phylum Streptophyta; class Magnoliopsida; order Caryophyllales; family Amaranthaceae; genus Spinacia; species Spinacia oleracea. The sequence continues at coordinate 80,091,380 of NC_079490.1, forward strand.
TTAAGAAAATGCCATTAAATGTGGGTGACATGTCATCAAATATGGGCTATATGCCTACATGTACCGTCATAATTGTATTTTTATAATACATCAACAAATATATAATATACCGTCAACAACTCGCAATATACAATAAACTTTTACTAATAATCAATCCACAACTATAAATATACAGTCAACCTCTAACCAATAAACAATATTGCATTTTAGTAATTCATAAACAGTTATAAAATATACGGTCAACGATAAGTGGTATACAAGAAACACCGAGTACTATGTAGTCAATAACTACAAACATACCGTTAACACTTAGGCTTTATTTGGTTGGGAGGAATTGAAAGGAAAAGAAAAGAAAGAAAAGGTAAAATAAGGTTTCTTGTATTTGGTACAAATAATTATATAGGAAGTGGAAGGAAAGGAAGGGAATCGAAAGGAAAGCATCTTTATAAAATTTTCACTTTTCTTTCCTCTCAAAATTGGAGGAATTTGGAAGGAAAGAGAAAATTAAAAGCTCTCATTTATGTTTCCTTTCTCTTCCCTTCATTTCTTTCCCTTAAACCAAACACAGGAAAATAAAATCTATTTCCCTTCCCTTCTTTTCCTTTCTTTTCCCTTCCTTTTTTTTCTCTTCCTTTCATTTACTACTAATGAACCAAATAGGGCCTTAACATTATACCACCTACAGTTTTAAGCAAAGTATTTACGAAAATGTCATTTGATTGGAAAAATTTTCTAATCACTAAGATTAACTCGGAATTTCTCTTGATGGTGGAACAACAAATTGTGATTTACTTGTATTGAAATTTAGATCTTCTTGGGTATTGAAAGTAGCACCACGTTTGAAGCAAAGGAACACTGAAGAGAGAGAGAAATGCATTACTGGATTCGAGCTGCTTCTTCTGATTTTGCAGGCACTCTCCCGCATGCTCGAAGGTATTCAACTCATTACCCCAGTTCGATTTATAATTTGAGTTCGTTTTATAATTTGAGTTCCATTTTATTTTGGATTCTAATCATTTTTCTGATTTTAAAAATTTGGGTTGTTTGAATTTTGATCAGTGGGCATACCGCTGTGAATATTGGACAATCGAAAGTCGTGATTTTTGGAGGTTTGGTGGATAAACGCTTCCTCAATGACATCACCGTCTATGATGCCGGTACTCTCTCTTTCTCTTTTGTATGAGGCATGTGTTTATTAGAACTCTTCATTTCATCTCAAGTAGCCGTCTCGGATTATCGACCCTCTTTCATGGTATAGACACTTCGGCACTTCATTTTGGATCACTAGTTTAGTTTGGGCAATAAATAAAATAAAAGAAAGTCAAGAGTGACCCAGAGGATTGGTGTTGTTTTAAAACACAGTGAATTTGGGTTGTAGTTTTTGGTCAATTTAAGATAAATATGAGAATTTGAAGATTGAACCAGGGGGAGCATGTTCTTTTGTTGTTTGAAGAATGATGGTATCAAGTAGCCATCTAATGGTATTAAAAAGGCGAAGAACTGATTCTGAAAATGTATCATTATCGAAAAATTAATGGTGTTGGGCTGAGGATACTGAAAAAAAGTAGTGACCCAAAGCATTTGACCTTGTGATTTTGGGGATGTCTCGAAAAGGTAGTGAAAAAGTTCAAAGAGTTGGAGTTTAGAAGTATTATTTCTCAAGTTAGTGACATTTCTGATCTTTTGGTCGGCAGTAAGAATGGAAGCCAAATGTTGAAATGAGTTTCTTGCATAATACTTGTTGAAATAAGGTGATTTCATTTGGAGGGGAAGCTACATTTTTTGGTGCTGTTCACTACGTGGATTGCCTCAGTGTTTGCAACTTTTCTTATTTACTTGCTCCTCAATGTCTTATGTCACTATTCTGTTGTTGAGGATGAGCCATGGTAGTCCCTTCTCACTAATCAAATTTAAACGTTCCAATAAGGTTTTTAAATCCACATTCGTATAACTCCCGGTGTGAATGCACATATTCCCTCTAGTTTTGCACTTTGAGTCATAGATAAAAATGCGGTATTGGTCACGGTCGCGGGATCGGTCGCGGAGTCTCGGTAACGGAAATGATGCGTTAGTCGCGGACCGTGTCGCGGTTGTCGCGTAGGAATTTGAAATTTGAAAAGAAGCCCCATGTCAGCCCCACTGACTACCTACCCTAGTCCCCCTCCCTTAAACCGTACACGTGACATAATTAAATGATTACTTTTGTCTACCTTCTCTCTTCTCTCTTGTTTTAGCTCTGAAAATGGAGTTCTCTACTCTATTTCAGTGGAGTTTCTCCATTTCTTTCCTATTTCCTTTTCTTTTTGCCGAAAACATGGGGAATTCGGTTGAAAACCGAGTAGATGTGAGGGTAATAACGTTTAATGCGGACAAAATTCGTTCGGATCGGTTGAACCGGCCGAGATATCGCCGTTTTTAAAAACACCTTGACAACTTGGGATATCTCGTATCACCAGCCTCCAAAACCTAGTTAACTCGGGCGATACGAGTTAACTCGGGCCAGTTTTTACACCATGTGCAAAAAATGCTTCCTTTGCCTATCAAGAAAATGAACTAAAATGCTGACATACTTTGACCAGCACATGGTTTTATTTGACGTACTCCCATGTTGCAAAGCTTTAATCTTGCGTTACAAATCTTGTCCTACTATCCTAGGAACAATTGTTTTTTCATCTTTGTTTTCAAATCAGTCTAAAACCATGTTATCTTCCATTTCTCTTTTAAACTCTCATACCGTAAAGAAGCATGTCTTATGGGCTTAGGAGTTGAATTCTTGAAGTGCCTTTGATTGTCCAGATCTTTACAGTCAAAGATACGCTCAATCTTTTGCTCCCACTCTAAGCAAATTTTCGGATCCATGCCTCCTTCAAATTCAGTAAGATCGTGTAGTTTGGCCTCTTCATCATCCCTTTTCCAGATTTGTTTCCTTAGAGGAGGTGGTCGATGATGTCTAGAAACACAACCGTCGGCACCATTTTTTTGATGTCCCTTAAAGAATGCACCGACCAATTGGTTCATATGACTTGCATAGTTGCATGGGATTGAGTTGTTCAGCAACTATACTCAATTCAATACTAGTGCATCTCTGTTGGCTCTTGTCCTCTCCATTGTCTGACAATGTCCACAAACGAAGTATGGATTTAGGCCAGCAACAGGCTCCCTGCAAATTAACACACCAAGAACTAATTTGGAGCCAGAACTCGCAACATGATGCAATCAAATCCACACAGCCCCACATCATAACGGTGTAACCTAAAATTCAAAGTTTTGCTCACTCAGAACTTTGGTTGTGTTTTAGGTCAATAAATTGTGTATGATCCAACAAGAACCATGAAACGATTTCTTTAATTGTAGTCCAAGAAGCTTGATGAAGCTTGTTTGCCTCTACTTGCAACCACACCAATTCTGTTGCCTAAAAAGTAGAAGACAAATGAGTATCATTTTGCTACCTAATTCTATTAAAGGCTCATTTCTCCTCAAGACAAAGCTAAAATTGCCCTGAACATTTATCAGTTTCTGTTTGAATGTTTTTTCCCTTACCTCAAGGAGGTGGGAGGATCTTTTTCTCTTATATGATCTTTGTAAGTCACAGATCACTTGAACCCAGTGTATTTAAAATTGCACCTGCAATGCTTAGGTATAAGAGGTCATTGCTTATAAGACTGCATGTGCTTCAGGTATAAGCGAAACACCTAGTTTAGTTTCTGTCTTATTTCTATAAAATAAATCATGAACCATATTGTTCATGTAACACATGTCTATGTTACTTGGACTCTTCATTTTACCTCAAGTACCAGTGATTGGATCAGACATGGGTATGCAAATCGGACACTCCATTTTGGACTGATAGCCGAGTCAGACTCCTGGTCATATACCACCCGTGTCTGACATGGTTAGCCGAGTCCGAGTAACATAGGCACATGGTATGGTCAATATGGTGTTATATGGCATTGTTATTGTATTCTTTATGCACAATGATCACATAACAACTACTCCCGTCAGGAAATAATAGTTTCTTTTACTATTTTGGGATGTTTTAAAAAAGCCATCTCATTGTCGAAAAATCTAAAAAACTAATTGTTTATAGTTGGACTTTTCAATTTTCCCTTGCTTAAATTGAATGATGGAAAGAGTGTGGAAACGGTTCAGCTATTAAATGTTCTTTTTGTAAAATCATGTACTCCCTCCGTCCCACATTATTCTTTACACTTACCTTTGCACAAAGTTTTAGGTGATATGTGGCTGTTTGGTTATCAATTATTATTTTATTGAAAAAGTAGATGTCATAGGAGTTAGTGGGGTATTTTTTTAATTGTATGAGAGAGGGTGTGGGGACTAAGTTTTTTTTAGTGGGATAAGAGAGACAATGTAATTGTGGGACCATTCCTAATTTGGAAGTGTAACAATTAATGTGGGACGGATGAAAAAGAAAAGTGTAACGAGTAACGTGGAACGGAGGGAGTAATATTAATTACATGGTGTTGGGACAATGTGCAACAATTCCCAAATATAGGAACTGTATATATAAGTAAGGAATGTGTCTCTTGTACTTGTTTTTACCTGGACACGTGTCTTCTTCTCTCAGATTTAAAGGTATTGTGGAGGTCTGCTGTCCTTGTGTTATTTTGACATTGGCTTTTCACTGATGCAGAGAATAAGCTGTGGTTTCAGCCTGAGTGCACTGGCAGTGGTTCAGATGAACAGGTTGGTCCAAGTCCCAGAGCATTTCATGTAGCTGTTGCTATTGACTGCCATATGTTTGTATTTGGTGGGCGTTCAGGTGCCAAAAGGTTTGTGCACTTTGTTTACGTGTTTCCAGCCTGAGTCTTGACTTATTCCTCTAACTGTTGAACATTAATATTTCAGGCTTGGTGACTTTTGGGTATTGGACACCGGTAAGTCTTCATTTTCATTATAGAATTCTTTGTTTGTGTTAGTTAACAATCTCAACATTCACTAGTTATGATTTAGGCTCTAAAAGCTACCACAGATTTTGTATTTCCTTTAATTCTTGTATTGTTAAACCATTCACTAATAAAGTACTTCATTCAATCAGATATATGGCAGTGGTCAGAGTTATCAGGTTTCGGGGACTTGCCACCGGCCCGAGATTTTGCGGCTGCTGCACCTATTGGAAATCAAAAGATTGTCATGTGCGTTTTAATATTAAGTTGATGCACATTTGCCTCTTAGTGATGCATTTTATCATCCCTTCAAATCATTGTAGGTGTGGTGGCTGGGATGGTAAGAAGTGGCTGTCAGATGTGTATATTTTGGACACAAGTAACTCACTTTCCTTTGCAATAGTTTTTTCTACCTCCATCTTGGCTCGAGCTATATTGAACACAATTTTGTTGTCGCCTGACATTATTGTGCTGTGTTGCATGAATAGTATCACTAGAGTGGACAGAGATGTCAATTTCGGGGACGGTGCCTCCTGCTAGATGTGGTCACACGGCTACTATGGTTGAGAAACGACTGTTAGTTTATGGGGGAAGAGGTGACTTCCTTTATTTTCTTCATTTTCTTATGATGTATAATCTCTTCTTAGCACTCCCTTTCTTTGCACAATGGGAAAAGTAAAATAAAATTGCACACCTGAGAGGACTAATCTTTGAAATTCACTTGAGAAGCTTTTATAAAAATGTTGGAATGGGTATCAATGAAATTTCAGAATCAATTGCGACGCTAGGGACTTAGGAAAATTTTCGGTGCTTAAAAAGTGATGTGATTTTGGTGCTTCCCTTGACTTGTTTCATCAATAATTATCCATCTGATTTTCTTGAAGGTTCTAATACATCTCTAGAACCTCCTATCAGGGATGCTTTTTGGAATACTAATCTTATACGGACGCGTTGCGTGCGAGAGTATATAAAAAATAAAAATTGTATTATTACATCTAATTACCACAAACAACATGCAAGCAAAATTGTTCAAATTACATGTAATTACCACAAACAATATTATCATTATCATTATCATTACCCCATTGCCTCAAAGAGGCTCCCGCAAGAAGCGGGGTGAGGGGGGGTCGGACGTATGCAACCTTACCCCTGCAATTGCAGAGAGGTTGTTTCCAATTGATCCAAAAGCAATAACGGGACGACAACGGGATGACCTTCTTCTACTTCATAGAAAGGAAGCGAAGAGGTTTTAAGAGCCATTTTGATTTAGTCCATTACATCCCACAGCCAAAAGAACAAATGAATCTTTGCAAGAAAAATTGTTCAAAAAGTTCATCTAAAGAAAATTAACACAATTTGGTCTTGATTTTTGTTTTTGATTTTAATGCAATAATTGTATGGTAGTTCGTATGTAAATATGTGATTAATCCAATCTGATTTCTATTTTTTATTTTAATGCAATTATGCATTTTTTTTACAGTTGTATTTGGTGAATATCTTGATTGATCGTAGTTGATTGATAATAGCCAATATCCTTTTGTACAAATATTTTAAATACATGATGCCACGTGTCACCTCTTTAATTTTTATTTTTTATTTTTGTAAAACCAACATCCTTTCCTCTTTACCTCTTCTCCTCCTTAAACATTTCTATTCTAGGTCTTTTCTCATACAACTAGCGTCTTTTTTTTTTTGTTTCACATTCAAATTTCAATTTCAACTAACTGCAAATGCATCATCTTCTATTGTTTCGAAATATTTATATCATTATTAGATAATATAACCAAAATAGCAAATTAAAAACCCGTGGATCCGAGATATTATTTTACTTGATATTTTCTTAAAGAATTAGCTATCCAATTTACTTGATATTTCCTCAATGAATTTGCTACTAATTTTAATCGATTCTTCATTCCGTGAATAATTTTCGTGAAAGCATCCTTGATTATTGTCTTTTGTACATTTTTCTATTATCACTTTTCTTAATTTGCTATAGTTGCCTCATTAAAGGTCTGGATCATTAATTCTATATATTTCTATGCATTAAAGTTTCCGTTTTCCCCTTATTTTCAGTCAAATAAATAATGTAATTTGATTAGGTTATTTTTGTCTTTTTACGTGGATATACCAAGTTCTCCCCTATTCTTTTATAGAATACAGATATTAAAATAAACCAATAAAGAAGTTTAGGAAAAAAGTAAACAAAACAACCCCAGTACAATATTTGTTTTAATTACACTCTCTTCTTCTTTCTGTTAAATTCACTTGTTTTCTGTTTCGTTGGAATTACTTGAGAATGCCTATTTCTGAACTTTTTGCAGGAAGCAGTGGAATAGTGGGGGATTTTTGGGCTCTAAAAGGGATCATTGAGGAAGGTATCTTGTTAATTAATCCTTTACCTCCCTGAACTGCCAGTGTCGTATCCATATTGTGTTGCTAAGCAGCCTCACAAAAGGGCATCTCATGTGGCTGTAGAAGATAGTCATATTTAAGTTTGTGGAATGGATTAGAACGTCCTCTACCTCTAAAGATGCAACGCATTTCATTCGTGATCCCCTAGCTTATCCAATTAACAAAAAGGGAAGAATTGGTGTTCTGTAAGCATGCCCGACTATTACATGGTCTTCTCGGACCTACAAAACAGGGCCCAAAATTGAAAATTTCCCGGGCAAGCATTAAAAAAAAGAACTTTCTTATTCCCTCCTGGTAAGCAGTGCCCGCCCATCTATTTAGTTCACCATTAGTCCATTAAGCATCAAATACTAAACTTTCTATTCTCTCTCCTATTTCCCAAAAATACTTCTCCGAAATTACTAATTAATTCTCTCATTTATCACTTTCCTAGAACCCCATTAGTCAATATAATCCTTATTTGATTGAATTCTTCCCTTATTTTCGGCAAGAATGAAGAACAATTCAATTTCATCTCAAACAAACCATTTATTTAATTTTCTCAAACAAACCATCAATAAAAATGGCCTATTTTTGTTCGTTTAGCACAGGGTCTCCAAATAGTCAGAGACTGCCCTGTCTTACGGCTTTCTAGGATTACTTTTAGAATTGGAAATTCATGTTTCTGTTGTTTTGTGCCAGTCTAAAGATATATATGGGAACAGTTAGTTTTAGTCTCCAGCATGACTGAAATATATGTTTCGTTTTATGTTCAATTTTTTGGTAGATAAGGTAATAGTAGGCTCTTTCTGGTGCCTCACAGGTTGCTATGTGAGTTTAGTGGGTTTTAGGCGTACCAAAGAGAGAAAGAGGTAGGGGTGTAGGAGAAGCTCCACCGTGCTGTTGGGCGGAATTGAACTTTGTCAGTGAAAGAAACAAAACCGAGTCCTTCCCCTAGACTAAGTGCCCAAGCTAAGCTTAATATTTAAGTGTACTACGTGCATCTAGATTAAGGTGAAATGCTCATTCCTTCTTCTGATTGGTATTTTCCCCTTGTATTTTGAAAGTGAACTCTCATTTGATATAACCACCCTGTCAGCTTCCTAAGCATGTGTTTTTAGATGACTGCATCACTCACTTATTCTGGCTCTTTTCTTTCTTGTGCAAGGAAGAAAATGAAACACCTGGTTGGACCCAACTAAAGCTTCCTGGTCAGGCTCCTTCCTCCCGATGTGGTCATACTGTGACATCTAGAGGGCACTATGTAAGTTCTGAGATGGATGAATCTTTTGGATTCAACTCTACTTCAGATTTTGACGAGTATCTTTAATTCTTTGATGTTGCATCCTTCTGCATAAAGAAACTAGTTTAAGAATAAAACGCACCAAATGTAGAAAGGTTGTTTGATAGATATTGAAGATAGAGTTTAAGCTTACAAACAGAGTAACCAAGAGACATTGGAGAGGTCTCAACTTTCCCAGATTAACCAAATACTCTCAAGATGATTTCTCTCATCTTCCCCCCTTCCCTTTTATCTACAAACTTGGAATAAAAGACAAAAGCAATTAAGATGGATATAACTAAGATAAAAGCAGCTTGTATAAGACAAAGGGTCTTAATGAATATGTTCGTTGCCTCCATCAAAGGTAGTGGCTCCTCCCTCTGCCAGTGTAGGTGTAGGTGTAGTTGCAGCTGTTGCTTCCGCTTCCACACCTTGCTGTTTCTTCTGTCTCCTTGCATATATACGGATAGCAGGCGTGCTGGGTGAGTGTGTTGCAATCCTCTCTCCCATAAGATTCACCTTGTCCTCATGGTGGAAGCCTGGAAACCCGAATGTGATGATTATGGCTTCTTCCCAAGTTCCTTCAAACTCGGACAACTCCTTCCGTTTCAGCAGAACTTCTATAACTTCTTCCCCATTTGTACGTGTTGACCTTACTTTCTTCACCTCCTCGGACACCACAATAATTTCCAAGTCCGGAGTGAGCGGTGTGCAGGGATGTTTACAGTTTACTGGACTGAGATTAGTGCCAATGGCTGGTTTCAGTTGAGAGATATGGAGATATGGAAAACTGGGTGTAGCTTCAGTCATTTGGTAATTGAAGCTTATAAGAGATCTTTCCGACCTTCTCAAGCATCTGAAATCACCCATAAAACCTTGCTGCCAATTTCTCGAACGGTCTCTTGGCCATTGCTTTCTGTCGGTATGGTTGTAGCTTCAAGTATACCATCTCTCCCTTCTCCAAATTGACTTCTCTTCTCTTGTGATCCTCAATTTATACGCTGCTGTGATATCAACAGATTTATCCTCAATTCGTCCAACATGAGAGCGCTCTACTGCATTACTTCTTCGAGGTTGCCTACTATTGTTGCCCCATGATTGAACTTGATTGTCAGTGGTGGTTCTCTTCCGTATACTACCTTAAAAGGACTAACCTTGGTGGAACTGTGAGGTGCCGTGTTGTAATAAAATTCAGCCCACGACAACCACTTGGCCATTCCTTTGGTTGACCCGATGCAAAACACCCTTAGGTAAGACTCTAACCACTTGTTAACCACTTCCGATTGGCCATCCGTATAACACCCCGACAATTCTCTCTTTTCTAAAATAACCTTTTAATATAAACACAGAGAATTATCAAGGCATTATCGCCCGTGTGAAAACATAACGACTTATTCAGAATTTTGCAGCGGAAAACATAATAACTAACTGTAAGTTTATAAATGGTCAACTACGGAACTAGCTCCAAAACCAAAACGCGAAAAGCAAAGTCTACGTTATTAATTCAACAAGTTTTAAAGTCCACTTAAACAAACCAAATCCAACTTAAAAATCAAATTAAACTACAAGCTCTCCAATCCCGATGCCAATGATGCATCATCTTCAAACCTTTAGATGGACAATGCTTATTGATCCTTAGAGACTGCTCACCAAAATGGGTCATCACATGATCAATAAGGCATAGCCATGATCAACATACACAAACAAAGCACGTAATCAGCAAAGCTAAGTACTACATACTAAATCAATAATAATTCTAACATGATTCTATTAAACGAACAATCCTAACATCATACTAATAAACGAACAATCCTAACATGATACTAATAAACATAAGTAAGGATAACCAAAACATATTAACTTGAAAACCACATTTGACTAGAATAGACTAGACTTTTATAACATTAATATTATTTTAATTGAAATAGTCAATGGACCGAGTTGTCTACTAGAAGCCTTCACTAAGGAAGACGAGGTACGGGCGCCAAGGACCTACGATATCGAGAAACTTTTGAATAAAATAGAACCGGTGATCAATCCGGCCCCAGAAAAGCCATAGGCGACCCATGACCCCAACTCCTGATTGTCCGTCACTTCAGACGTGCACAGTCTAAAGCTATTGCTACTCAGTTTCACTTTACATGATTTACCAATTAATACTTTGTTAGGACTCGTCAATCACATAATTCATATAATCAACAAGTATTTACAACTGTTTTAATCTTGGAATTAGATAAGTGATCACAAAGCGGTTAATCAAGAATTCATTCCAATTAATTCAATATTTCCTTTAATAATGGTTAACCACCTTTATATAGGTGTAAAATATCAACTTACTAAACTAGGTCCTTGGCCCTCATAAAGTAGTGAAATGCTAAAAAGGGAACAATGATCAATTGATCTAAACCAATATATATAAAATAATATAAAGTTCGCAACTGACATGCTTGCACCAATCATCCATGCTAACATGTTATAATTCTCATAATAAACTCTATGTTCAACATGTTCATCCAACGGCATTAAACATGTAAATTTCAACACAACCAAGTTCATAGGCATATTCAACATGGTTTCAATAATAGCACACATCCACAAACAAACAGGTATGTACGTACCTTGTGTAAACAAATTGATAGGCCACTTTAACGATTTCAAAAGTCGCCTAAAAGAGAATTCTCCGCCATAGGGAGAGGAAGAGGGGGTGCTGGCCGGTGGCAGACAACACACGGCAGCAGACCTGGCGGTGGCAGGGCTGGGCGACGCGGCTGGTGGTCGCAATGGTGGCTGCATTTGCATGGCAGGGAGCAAGAACAACGAAGAGGAAGAACGAGAAGGGCGCGGCCTGCTGGGAAGCAGTGACGGCTCGTTGTGGCGTCGATGGTTGCGCAACTCAGTGGGTGGTGGTTGGCTAGGCGGCAGCATGGTGGCTGCGGTTGCGGACGGCGGTGCTGCAAGGCGGCGCGGCAAGGGAGCGGCGCAGCAGCAGCGAATAGTTGGTGGTGGTGGTTGGTGTTCGGCGGCAGTAAGAAGAGAGGGAGGAAGAAGAGAACACGTGAAGTGAAGAAGAGAAAGGTGTTTGAGGTTTTTGCAATTCACGTGAATTTGATGCTTGGGTTTTACGTGAATGTTGAAACAAGTAATGGGCATTATGGGTTTATTTGTTTTGGGCTTCACCAATTTGGGGTAGGATTAAGATTTAGTTTTAGTATTTGAATCCAAAACCGATTAGGATTGTTTTCCAAATTCAAACGTGTTTTCGTAATTAAAATTCTAAAATTATTTTTGATTTCATAAATCGTTAAAAAATTTAGAACGTAATTAAATAAAATAAATATACGTTAATTATATATTTATTAATAAAATTCGTAAATTCTATTTAAATATAAATAACTATACGTTAAAACATATTAATAAAATTTATAAATTTACGGGGAATTACAATCCGTTTGTGGGTGGTAAGTCGTGCTACGCTTTAACATTGTGCCATGCATACTTAACAACTCTTTCTAGAAAATACTTAGGAAAATTGGATCATTATCCGATACGATTGATGATGGAAAACCATAGTCTCACAACCTCCCTTAGGAACGTGTCGGCCGGAGTGACCACTGTAAATGGATGGCTAAGACCTATGAAGTGAGCATACTTCGATAGCCGATCCACCACCACCACCAATGTGTATCAATTCCTTTCGGTATGGGGAATCCCTCAATGAAATCTATGGATACATCTTCCCAAACCAACGCCGGAATTGGTAGTGGTTGTAAGAGCCCAGTCAGTTGTTGCTGTGATAGCTTCCCCTGACATACCTCATACTTCTTTACATACTTCGCAACTGCCTTCCGCATCCTAAGCCAATAACCAAGTCATGGTGTTCACACAACAAAGCAGGTATAAATTTTGATAGCTTATTCCTCTGACATACCTCACACTTCTTCACATACTCCGCCATTGCCTTCCGGATCCTAGGCCAATAACCTAATCCTGGTATTCATTCTTGGGCTACTCGTAAGTAAGTTTTGACATCACCTCCGTGGTCACCAATAAGCGAGTCATGGTATTCATACAAAATAGCAGCTTTAAGTTTTGATGATTTTGGAATCAGATATCTTAGCTTATATAACACCTTTCCCTCCCTTAACTCGAACCCCCTTTTTTCTCACCTGCAACTCCTATTTTATGCCCTTTGTAAAAGAGTCCTGGTTTACCTCTTCCTCTAGCTCTCCCCACTACACCCCATATGATATTTCGATTTCCCCCAACTCTAACTCACCGTAACCCTTGCTAGATAAAGCGTCCTCCACGCTGTTTGATGAGCCTGGTTTATAATGGACCTAAAAATCAAGGCCATAAGCTTCACCTTTGATAATCGGTCCTGACCTCTTCCAATGCTTGTTATGTGATATGCCTTAAACTCCGCTGATCTGTTCTAACCAAAAAATGTCGGAACAATAAATAATGTCTCCACTTCGATGTTGATAGACAAACTGCTATCAATTCTTTCTCGTTGACGGACTTAGATTATGCCCTAGGGCCCCCTACTGTAGAAGTCGATGAGTTTACCCTCTTGCATTAACACGATCCCTAGCCCGAACCCGGAAGCATCTGTCTCCACCACAAACGTTTTTCTGAAGTTAGGCATTGCGAGAACAGGAACAATGCCCATGGCTTACTTAAGGTTTTCAAAAGCCTCAATCTCACGGTAAAACCAAAGACATCCTTCCTCAATTGTTCCGTCAAAGGTTGAGCTATTTGAGCATATCGGAATATGAACTATCGATAGTATCATGTCAAACCCAAGAATCCCCGTAACTCCAAAGTTTTTTGGAATTGTCCTTTTGAGTGTCGTCTTTACCTTCACTAAATCCACAACCACTCCCTCACCGAGTACCACATGGCTTAGATAGTTAGATATGCTACACCTTCCTTCCCAAACTCATCTCTGCGAATTTTTGAGATTGGCATATACTCCCTCTGTCCCAGAATAGTCGTTACACTCTCCTGGGCACATAGTTTAATGCGATAAGTAGTAGTGTAGTTATCAAGTATTATTTTATTAAAAAGTAGATGTGATGGAAGTTAGTGGAGTAATTTAATATTAGAGGAAAGAGAATGTATGGTATTTTATATTGAAGGATATAAGAGTTGAAATTAAAATATTTGCGTGGTGGGCCAAAGTGAGAAAGGGACATCTATTAAATATAATAAAAACTTTCCTAAAATGGGTTGGAAAAAAAGTGTAATGAGTAATTTGGGACGGATGAAAAAGGGAAGTGTAACGAGTATTCTGGGACGGAGGGACTAATTCATTCTCCGCCAATTTTTCAACACCAATTTCAAATAACCCACAAGCTCTTTCTGGTGATAGTATACACCAGAATGTCGTCAAAGAAAACTAACACATTTACGAAGGTAAGGTGAAAAATACCTCGATCACGATTACTTGGAACGTTGCCGACGCGTTGGTTAATCCGAAGGGCATCACCAAGATCTCCTAGTGACCCTCGTGTGATCGGAAAGAGGTATTTGGTGTGTCCTACGGTCATATCTGAATTTGGTGAAAACTGGACTTCAAATCCAGTGCGTAGGATAAGTAATACATTGTAATTCATCGAGCAATTCATCACTGATTGGGGTGGGATACTTGTCCGGGATAGTATAGCAATTGGGGGCTCGATAATCCACGCAAAATCTCCATGATCCATCTTTTTCTTGACAAGTAACCCAGGCTGGAAAAGGGACTTGTAGAAGGTTTAATAATGCCTGCCATTAGCACTTCCTTGATCAATTTCTCAATTTCGTCTTTTTGGAATTGCGGGTATCAATAAGGCCTAACCCTCACCGGATTACTACCATCCCGAAGTATGATGTCATGTTCTCTGCTTCTCTTCGGAGGTAACCTAGAGGCATTTCAAACACCGAGTGGAACTCTTCAATAATCCCCTTCCATACTCCAGTAACCGCTTCTTCCTCCTACCTATGCTCACCTTCCCCCATATCATTTAACAATACACCTCCTCCCTTCTTCCTGATAGTTGTGTTCATAACTTTCGATGAAATACGAGTGTGGCTAGCGAAGGGTCTCCTTGCAGGGTAATGGTGCGACCATCAGATTGGAACCTTATCACTTGAGACTTTCAATTGTTACTCACTGTCACTAATTTCTCTAACCATTCAATACCAAGAATCAAATCAAAACTTCCCAAACTAAAGGGGAATTTTTTTCCTTCACTACCACCTCTTCATTCAGCGCCAATATTACATCTTCACGCACCCCTGTCCCTCTCACCATTTCACCATTCCCCAAAGACACCCGCTACTCGAGCCTGTCACTGGAACTTCAAGTTCCTTCACCGTTTTAAGGGAGATGAAATTATGAGTAGCTCCAGGATCAATCATCACCACAACCTCCTTGCCTCAAATTATACTCAACAGTTTCTTCGTTTTTGCATTAGATAAACCCACGACCGAGTTCAACACACGACCTGTGCAGTAACTCCTCTGAATGTTCGATACGTCCTCCTTATTCAGTCATCCTTCCATAACCCAACTTCGTCTTCATCAATCAAGATCACACTTAGTTCTTTCTGCCGATAGAGGTGGCCGATTTCCCACTTTCCGTCGCATTTGAAGCACAAACCTTTAGCTTTCTTCCCCTGCAATCTACTTTCAGTAGCCTTCTAAACCCACCAGATGGTGTGGAATGGGTGGAAGGATGTGTTTAATTGATAGATGGCACCGAAGAAGTTGACCTACGTTTATTATAACTTGATGAGTTCACTAGGTTGTTGGAAGAAATTTGGACCATCCCCCTTTGTTCTGATTCGGATCCGTGCATACGACCCACCTACAACACCGCACACCGCGACCGTAGATGGAAAAGATCCGGAGCAAGTTTGATTCGTGGCCATCAATCCTCCTCGCCTAACCACACCGGCCGATTTCTCCAACGTTAACGGGTTGAGCAACCTAAGCTCTACTTTAATCTCCTCCTTTAATCCATTTGTAAACTACCGTATAAGAAGACTCTCTGCTATACCATTCAAAAGGGCAGCCATTTCGATAAATAGCCTCCAATAATCAAGATAATCAAGAATGTTGGAGGTTTGTTCTAGCCATGGCTCGTGCAAAGATAAACATTCAAGGGCCGAAATTGATGCAAAATGCGAGCCTGAATGTCCATCCACGACGTCACGGAGTTCCACCGTTCTCCCATTGATACCACTTGAGGGCATCCCCTTCTGTTGCTACCACCGCCGCATCAACCTTCTCATCTTCACTAAGACGACATATGTTGAAGTATTTCTCGCTCCGGAGCACCCATCCATCAGGGGCCTTGCCTTCAAACAGGGCATCTCAATCTTCCCGTACCTCCAATTTCCTCCACCTTTTCCCCTCTCATACATTCGTCTCCCCAATACGAACTCGGTTTGTTGTACCGATGTTTTCTTAATTCTGGTCACTAACTTGCGCATCTCCGGTTGGAACTTCTCTTGGTCCCTTTTCATCACTGTCTCATTTGGGCACCGTGATCATCTCGGAAACGGTCTATCCTTCCCCCCTGTCTACTGGTTGCAATTTTCACGACGGCTCTGTTTCTCTTCGCTTCCTCGTCACTTTTGGCTTGGAATTTCTTTGCTAATTTCTTCTGGAAAGTCGCTAGACTTTCAACCACCATTTGTAGGATAGTGTTTTCCATTCATTCCAGCCTGTCCTCCAAGCCCGACACTCTCTGCCCCGACGTCCGCAAGAGTACCATCCATGGCGGTCATTCTTTGGGTGTTTGAAATCACCCTGGTTGTTTGCCTGATTCCTTGCATTGTGCGACTCTGATACCAACTCCAAGGAACTCAGTAGTCTAATTCACAAAGACAAATAACTAGAACAAAACGCACAAAGTGTAGAACAGTTGTTTGATAGGTATCGGAGATAGAATTTAAGCTTACAAAACAGAGTAACCAAGAGATATTCGAGAGGTCTAATTCTCCTGATTAACCACATATCTCAAGATGATTTCTTTCTCCTTCCCCCTTCCCTTTTATTTACAATCTTGGAATAAAAGACAAAAGCAATTAAGATGGATATAACCAAGACAAAAGACAAAAGCAGCTTGTATAAGACAAAGAGTCTTAATGAATATGTTCGTTGCCTCCATCAAAGGTAATGGCTCCACCCTGGCCAGTGTGGTAGTTGTAGTAGCAGTTGTTGCTAGTGTGGTAGTTGCAGTAGCAGTTGTTGCTTCCACAGTGCCTTGCTGTTTCTTTTGTCTCCTTGCATATGTACGGATAGCAGGTGGGTTTGGTGAGTGTGTTGCAGCTTTTTCTTAGTTATGCACTCTCCTTAGCATTGTTAAAAATTCTTATCTTAGAATAGCCAATAACCCAACACATTTCTAATCTTGCTGAATTGTTGCATGGGAGACTTTGTTAGATATGTTGATATTTTCATGAAATTTTAGCATTTTTATGTCTTTTGATGATGTGTCCCTTGAAATAGTTTCTTTATTTACATATTTACATAAAATGGTTTCATGTGTTTACTTTTCGTTTGCTTAGACATCGAAGCTGATTGGGATAATTTGTGTGTTTATGTGATGCATCAGCTATTACTATTTGGAGGGCACGGGACAGGTGGCTGGCTTAGTCGTTATGATATTTACTACAATGACTGCATCATCCTAGATAGAGGTGAGTGTGTTGTATACTAGTTAGTGTACCGTCACAATAATCGACAATTATTTATGTTGTCCAAATAACAATCCTCATCAATTGGTTGTTTATTCACTTGGTGCATTTAGGATAAAAAAGAATTTATTTTTTATATCAAACAACACTGGAATTATTTTTCTAGTTATTATGCTTTATCATTATGTCCATATAACATTTGGTTGCCACTTGATGTTTTAATGTTAAAATTCTTGATGAGTATTTAAAATGTCTACAGGATGCGTGTGTATCCATAAATATTATAAACAGTTTTTCTAAAGCCATGATGACAATGACAGATTGAATATGCAGTGATTTTGATTTAATGTTGAAGCTTTTTGTTATGTCCATTTCCGATGGAGCCAAAGATTCATTTGTTCTTTTGGCTGTGGGATGAAATGGACTAAATCAAAATGGCTCTTAATACCTCTTCGCTTCCTTTTCCATGAAGTAGAAGGTGGTTGTCCCGTTGTTGTCCAGTTATCACTTTTGGGTCAATTGAAAACAACCTCTCTGCAATTGCAGGGGTAAGGTTGCGTACGTCCGACCCTCCTTACCCCGCTTCTTGCGGGAGCCTCTTTGAGGCAAAGGGGTAATGATAATGATAATGATGAATTGAAGCTTTATGTTACTGCGGTTCTACCTTTTAGAAGATTTTTACATCAAGAAGATTCATCTATGATCAAAAGGAATATATGGGTAGTGATGGAAGACTAGGCGATGCATGGATGAGTAGCGTTTCAAAACTCTCTAGATTTTTCTCATGCGTTTTTTAGCCTCACTTGGGTATTTTTCACATTTTAGGCTTTCCGAGTTTGTTTAATTTTAGTTAAGTTAATGTTTCTGTTTAGTGTGCGTTTAAGGTTGGGGTTTGTTTCCAAAGTCTGGTAGGATTCGTTTTGGTTTTCCTTGTTCTCCAAGGACCTAGGCAGTTTAGGTTTTTGTTACTTTTCTTGTTTTAGGACTTCTATCTCATCTAGGATTCCTAAACTTTGTGAGTTTTTCAATAACTTTTGTGTGAGATCGCCTTACAAAAAGACCACCTTGATGGCAGCCTCGCTGGCGAGCGCAACGTAGCATTTTTTTTTTTTTTTTGGCATGTTTCGACTAGTCAAGAGCCTAATCTAAGTATTCTCTCTTTCTCTTAGGACGGAAATTGTGGTGGTGGGTCGGTGGTTGTGTTGGAGAAGGTGGTTGTGGTGCCAAAATGTAGTGGCCAACAGTGGCAGGGATGAGTTGGAGCTTGAAATACGGTGGTGTGAGACACAAAATTTGATGGGTGGTGGATGTCGGTCGACGGGGTGGCTTCCGATACGTGGCTAGTGGTTGGGCGGTACTAGGGTGGGCGCTGATGTACATAATAGGGGTTAGAGGATAATAGGTTAATACTCAAGTCCGAGTGGAAGGTGGGACTTGACATTCAGGGTTTATAGGGAATTCAAGATGGAAAGCGGGAAAAGGGATTCCGTAGTTTTAAAAGGCGGGCCTAGGTGCGCTTAAAGCGAGGGGCGAGTGGAGGCGTAGTGGAAAACACTTCAACCTTCAAAGGCGAGGCGACCTAAACGGAGGGCATGCTTTTTGCGCTTTTTATTGGGGCTTGAGGCGGCTGAAGCGCACGCTGAGTTGTTTTCTAACAGACAAAAGAGTGTGTGATGTTGTAAAGGAAAAAAGGTGGATGTGACTAGACAAACACACCTTTTCTCATTGCTAAAAGAAAATAACAATATCATATTTTAAAAAATTTCCTTCCTTTGTTAGTAAATAGGTGCTAGGTTCAGTCTCCTTGTCCCATATTCCTCTTTCGTTTCTGGTGTACTTGGTCTATGATTTCTCTTCTTAATACTCGACCGCCAGGTTCGTTCGAGAGCACGGTTCGGCTTGGTTTGCTAATGCATTTATTTTTTGTCTTATACAATCGTACTGTACTACAGACACCAATCTCACTTTCTTTTTTCCATTTACTTTTTTCTTATTACATGCAACAAATCATCCATTACACAGTTACATTCACGTGCCCCAATTTCTTTATTATTCTTCTCTTATCATGCGGTAACCAAGAACAACAGATGTTTTTATTATATTTTCTTTATAGTCAGCTGTTTTATTTAATTTCTGCATTAGTGTTGATATAGTAATATTAAGCATATTAGTAAAATTATTAATTTATTAATTTATTTTTATAGCTACAATACTTTTGCTACTAAGAATAAAATTTCTGAGTCGATACGCACAAGTGTGCGTCACCTATGAAAGGCGTGCGCTTTCGCCTTGCCCTTTGCTCCTACCTAGGCTCGATAGACCCTTTGCGCTTCGCTTCCCCCTGCGCTTTTAAACTCTATGTGGATTTTAAAAAATTAGTCAACCAAACATCCTCAAGGGAGTTGGAAATGTGAGTTGCCTTTCCGTTTCGTTATCCTTTCCAACCAAACAACTCCTTAGGTTTTTGTTATTTTTTTTGTTTTGTTTAAGACTTCTAACTCATCTAGGACTCCTAAACTTGCATGGTTTCTAGCGTACTAAACGCTTATTTGTCTTCAATAAAATTCAGATTGCATTTGAGAATTATTGAGCTTTGCTTATTGGTTTTCTTTACCACAAAACACGTTGTGATAAGTGTTCATCTCTCTTTTCGTATGAGAAAGAGACCACTCAACTTGGGATACTTGAGATCTATACTTCGATTTATCCATCCTCCATCAAAACACACATCCGCCCTCCACCTAGTTCTTTTTTTTAAGCCTTGAAACAATTTAAAGTGTTGATCTTTCACCCAAAAATTGTGTTTCAGATCACATAAATTAAGAAAGTTCTCTTTTCGTGATTCAATTCGCATCATTAGAATTTCTAATAACAGCAAATTTTGAAAAACAACTTTTAAATCTCAATGAACATTAGACAAAGGCAATCCAAGAAAAGGTCCGGCAGCACAATCAAAGAGATGCTAAACACATTCAAAGAAATGCTAAAAAAGCAGTCCTATATCCAATAAAGAGACTAACTTTGAGACTAATTTCAAAAATCCTATAAATTTTCGTTCAGCCACTTCCGACCGGCTAGCAAAGGAGCTTGATGCTAGAGCATCTTAAGCAGTCCTGTATCCAATAAAGAGACTAACTTTGAGAACAATTTCAAAAATCCTATAAATTCGTTCAGCCACTTCCGACAGGCTAGCAAAGGAGGTTGATGCTAGAGCATCTTATGCTTGTGTCAAGTGTGTCAAGTAAACTCGCTGAAAGGACCTAGAAGTGCTTTAAACAGTAAATAGTTGTTAAATAGACTCATTCCACTTTACAACTTCAACAAGATTCTCCAACTGATGAATAGCAAGCTTGCAAGGGAAGAATATATGGCTATTCGTTTACCCATTAGCATGATTGCTGACACATTAGGTTACAACTTACATAGGATTTTTGGGTTCATGGAACTGAGAACTGATCACGGCCCTTGGAACCCCGAACCTCGGAAGATAGACTTCTTGAATAGTGAAATGACCACCTTAGAATCATTACTAGGTGAAGCAAGGACTTCCACGGTTCCACCCGCTTGGAGACGTAATCTAGTGCAACTAGAATGTGCATGTTACCTTTATATGTCAGAAAAGGTCACATGTAGTCAATACCCCAAACATCGAAAATCTCGACCTCAAGTATGCCGGTTTGGGGCATCACATGCCTCCTCGAAATATTGCCGGTCCTCTGGCAAGCATCACAAGCCACAATGAAAACTTGTGCATCTTATACATCTTAGGCTAAACGAAACCCGACTGTGAGACCTTAGCATTTTTCTTTCTCAATACAAATGCTGCATTGTTGTAGATTAATATCTTCTAATCTAGTGCCGTTTTCTTTTCATACAATTATATAAATATTATGAATGCTAATATGGCAGACTGGTATTTGGGCTATATTGGACTAAATTACAAGTTTTACTAAAGTAGTCGCCTATGTTTTTTCTAGGTAGCCATTGCTTATTTACTTTTCCGATCAAAGGTCTAACACAAACAGCCTCTTCACATTTGCTGGATAAGGATGGTAACACCTCACAACCACCATCTTCCCCCCAACCCACTAAAGAGTACCCTGCTTCTGTCCAGACCTTGAAGAGTGCCTTATATTGTTTTTTTTAATGCTAACATCAAGTGAGAATGACAAGGAAGGATAGTACTTTGGCCTTAATGAAACACAGAAGGTTTCAGTTTGTTAATTTATTGATCTATTTCCGTTTCAGATGTTCTATTGAGCTATCTTCATCAGTTACCTATGGCATGACTTCTAATTTGATTTATAGTTTCCCAGATATTTCCCTGCCTTAGAATTCTGTTTAATGGTTTTTAAGAAAAATATGTTGTATTTGTATTGTATTTTCAATGTGGAAGTCTAGCTGAGGTTCTAGAGGTCACTAGTTTCTTTCATCTATTATTTATAATTAAATGTTTCCCTTGTCTTTATTTGGTACAGCTATCAGCATATATTTACGTATTCATCTGTTGGCTTAGAATACTTTTAGATGTATTTTAAGTTATACTAGTTTAATCTTTTATATATGACAATATGCCAATTGATTTGTATGTTTCCCCAGCTGTCAATTTGTTTTTATTTATGTTTGCATGGTTAGTGTCTGTGCAGTGGAAACGGTTACCTACACGCAATGAGTCCCCACCAGCACGAGCATATCATTCCTTGACATTAATTGGGTCTCGCTATTTGTTATTTGGAGGCTTTGACGGGAAATCTACTTTTGGTGACTTTTGGTGGTTGGTTCCCGAAGGTATCTCACAAGTTTACGTCCTCGTCTAAAAAGTTAAAATGGTTTCTAGTGTCTCTCAAATTTTATAGCAACGTCAAGTGTATTTTTCCGTGCCAATGATTGTTTTAACATTCAATTAAAATTTTCAGTTTAAAAATCAGTGCTGTTTCCTTTTTCGTTTTGTTATCTTGGTTCAAATGTGTGGTTTCTTCTTGGGAACAGTGAATGTGATTGTTTGTTCTTCCAGATGATTAAAACTTTAACTTTGGAAGAGGGTCCAGTCTAAGATGTGGGCGTGTGGCAGATGTGAAAAAGAATTATTGTGCTTCTACACTCTGGAGAAATTATATCCAGTTACTTTATTATTTTATTCTTCAATCTAGATAATTAGAACACATGTTCCGTTTTGGAGCCAGACTTACTTTGGAACTGAGGGGAGTTGCTGCTACCTATGGAACATAGTGTCAAAATTTCCCCTATCTACCTTGTGTTGTATCATTATATTTTTGTTGTGGATGCTAATAAACCATATGTTGTGGGAAACTCATGCATGTCAATGGTTAAGGGTGAGAGTTCCTGTAATGGCCTAGTTGAAGCCCAGAAACTCCCTTGTAAGTGTGGATGAAAGTTGTGCTCTTGTTTTGTCACTTCATGACATATGAGTTAAAGCAAGTAACCCTCTTTGTGGATTGCCTAGCTATACAATGTGCTTCATTTCCTTGTATGCTTTCGTCAATGTAATCAACTTGGAGATTTATGTGTCGTAAATTCATAATGTTTGTAATCATGAGTTAGCTATCCATTTGGTCATTTTGGTGTTCAAACACTCTGATTCTACTGCTGTGCGTCAATTCACTAGCTAATGACCTAGAGGCACTGGTAATGCCGTATTACGTCTGGTGCTCTTACTGTGTGAAGAGGCAAGGTTTCGCTTAACATTCCTGGTCTTTATAAGTCAGACTATCACACACAGTTAGCAGTGACCTGATTGATCCAAATTGATTAGATTTAGGTTCTGACTAGGATTTTAAGTCCAAAATTTGATCTTTAAATGGCTTGTCATCTTTTCTGCTTCCTAGAGGATCCCATATCAAAGAGATCAACCCCGTCCTTGCCCAAACAGCTTCATGAGGACAGAGAAGTAGCGGCGTCTGATTCAACATTGCAGTCTGTCCTTGAGGTATATTTTTCATATCTTCTTGGTATATATTGATTGTTAAAGCTAACCATTTATGGATTTATTTAAATTTTAATTATTAGGGATTATAGTTTCCCTTCTGCCTGTACTATTGGCCTCTTTTTCCAAAATTATTTTTAATGTACGTAGTCTTACTAGTTAAGCCTACATTAGGCCCAAAGTTCGTACTTGGTTTTGTTGTTTAAAATACACAAGGCGTTTAATTTTCATGTTGACGTGTAGGAACACATTTTCTGCTTAAAAGGTGCATAGGATTTGTGGTTATATGAAAAGCTGAAAGAAATATGGACCTTGAAAGTTGTTATCTTTACCGTTAGGAAGTTTTTTTAACTTGAATTACTTTTAGGATCTGTAAGTTCTTCACACCGAAGAAATAGTAAAGAGGAAAAAGTTCCTTTGTAGTATGCTATCTGTTTCTCGGTCATTCATACTTTCATGCATTTGATAATTACATGTAGAGGTGGTTATTGGACAAGGTTGCCCAATGGAAAAAGGGTTGGGCCATATACTGAGGGGTAACATTAATTAAATTCTTCGTGGTTCTTCTTCAATCTTCATGGTTCAAACTCTTCAAAACAACATAAATTTATCATCCGCCGCACTTACACGCACAAATTGTTATCCTTTAAACATATACGGAGTTTATATTTTTTAAATCCTAAAGTTCTATTTTTTCCCCCCAATTTATCAAATTTAACTCAGATCTACAAAAATAAGTTGATGGCGTAAATTTTTTACATCTTAAAATTGTTTGAGTCTTTGTATCATTAGTATTTCATACAAATAACACATTCATATTTGAGGCGTTGTGGCCAATATGGAGAACTTTCACATCAGATCATTGACCTATTTTTTCTTCAATGAGTAGTATCCTCTTAGCATGTTAACCGCAGGTTTTACTTTTTTTCCTGAACCTTGACCCGCCTGAAACCATGTTAGTGACCCGCCCCGCCTCACCCAATAACTAGACCTATTTACATGTATTACACGACACCTTGAATATCTGATAACGTGAGATGAAACATAATATGATCTCACCTAAGGTCAAGGAGAGTTCTACATTGTGTCATGGAAAGATAACTCTGGAGGAGGGTGTTTGTTTCTGTGGATTGGCTATTTGGCTGTTTGAGGGTTTAGTAAGGGTGAGGAAAGAAGTTGTAATGGCGCAATGCTGTTATGGCGATCATGTGATGTGCGTGTGGCTGGAGCGGAATTCAAGGGTATTTTTAGAAGTGTCTTTGTCTTCTCAATAATTGTGGGACTAAGTCACTTATGTAGCTTCATTATGTGGCTAATGCAGTTGGGGCTTTTGAGAATTACTCAACTGGAGAGGTTCAAAGAAATTGGGATTTTATGTAAATTTGGTTTCTGTTTAGAGGAGAACTTGTCTTCTTTGTTTTGTACTCCATATTGCAGCACATTGATATACATTTTTCATATAAAAGAAAAGATGGTAGCTTTTGATCTAGTAAACTTTCCTCAGGAGATAAGACACAAGATGACTGATGTTCTTATCAAGTTAGCTAGTGAATGACTGGTTATGATCAGAGAAGGGTAGAAGACAATATGATGTAAACGGTTTCAATATTCAATGACTCTTACCTTCTCATAATGAGTTTGGCACATATGATGTCAATTTGAGTCATAAGCTTCCTATTGGTATATACGAACATTAATTAGAACTAGGTTAGGTCTCGTGGAACGCATAGATATTACTAAATACTTTCTTTATTTTTTTGCACAATAACTTATTAAAATGAAATTTTAAGTTTTTTCATGGGTTATTGGGAAAATAAGAGAAATTTACTTTTTATTTGAAGTGATTGTTAGGAGTTTAGGATTTAGGAAAAAAATATAAGTAGGGAAAAAAAGGAAAACACTTATCACATCATTATTAGGTACTCGTTGCCTTTAGAATTGAATGATATATGCAACCCTACCCGCCAGCCAAATTTTATGAAAAGCAAGAATGACATACGAAATATGTCACCGGTCCGATATTGTTTAGAATACCCTATGTTCTAGGTCAGATATTTGATCGAATTTTGGGTTTTTAGGTAATTTTCTTAAACCCACTTTTAACACTTGCTTTACATAAAATGTAATAAAATGAAAGGAAATAAATAAATTCTTGTTTAGGTATTGACGTATAGTAAAACATAATTTATTTATTTTTACTATTCTAGTCATTTTTTATAAAGTTATTAAGTAGGCTAAACGTACTATGAAATTTTTAAATAAAAAATGTGAAAATCATAATATGCTTAATCTTGCTATTAGTAACATATTATGTAAATTAGAAAATCAGTAATAACACAAAAATTATTCTCGGCATATATTTTCAAAACAGTGTTAGTATATGTTTTAGACTCTTGCCATAATACATGGAATCAATTTTTTTTGGTCATAGATAGTGTATTACTCTGTATATAGAAGGAAAGAAAAACAAATCGTGAAATAAAGAGATTTTAAAAGTTTCTTTAGTTGCAATATTTTAAAAAAATAAAAATAAAAATAAAATGAGGACGCACTCGAAGATGACACATGTCATTCCTGGCGTGTCTTTTAATATGAACTACGAAATATATAGTTATAGTATATAGATTGATTTAGTATATAATTGTGGTTATAGTTATAGATATAGTTATACAGAGTGGTACTATATATGGTTATAGTACAAAATACATAGATTGATTTTATTCTTTCCTATATAGGATGCAATGTATAGTTGTTGATTATTCTTTAAGATATGCGTCATTTTTATTGTTCAAATGTAATAAATCTTTAACAATATGATTATTACGTTAACAATGTGTTAGATTCAATTTTTTTTTTTTTTGATGCTAATGAGGATAATAAAGCCAAAGAGAATATTAAGGCTAATTATTTGATTTTTCTATTATTGAAAATATCTGATGGAAATATGTAATATTTAGTAAATTTATTTGATTCTTCCATTATTAAGGCTTATTATTGTTAAGTTTTGAGCATGTATAATCTATGTAATCTTTTTACTATTGTAGCTAATTTTTATTTTATTTTTTATTCTTTCTATATTTTTAATTAATTTTTTTTTTGGGAAATGACACGTGTCATTCGGCCTGGCGTGTCTTTTAGTATATAGTAATAGATAAATGGTATCTATTGCGACATTAAACATGCAGTGTTTTGATGAGATAGTTACATTAATGTTGAAGTTATAAGCCTTTGTCTGTGTTAAAATGTTTATAACACTGCATATATTGAGCAATTTTCTTTAATATATCTTCATAGAAAACTAATCTCATTTTGTATTGGTTCTAAAAAATTAATTGAGTACGGTACACGTAGGATTGAATAGAAGGGGTGCAAATTTTTGGCACAGTATACAACTACTGATGCCGTTAGCAAGTTTACCCCCACAAAATTGCCAATGCTATTAAAGTTCCTTGGGGCGTTTTTCTATGTAGAAAATATAATGTATTGATCTCTGAATTAAAGCAAAGCAATAGTGGTGGCTGGTAATTTCTTTAAATACTTGAGAATAAAGTTAATTGCTGCTTGGAGCAGCCAGCAATGGATTATTGATTTGGATAAGATTTTAAAAAACCTCAACTGTCAGGCTCACAGCAACTGGAAAAATATGCTCTATAAATAAATAAAAAGAAAGAGAGACAAGGGATTTATGATTTGAGAGGTAGTTGTGGGGTTGGGTTGTGGTTTGACGCGGAGTGCCGCTAGAGGAAGGCTGTGGTGAAACGAGGTTGTAGAATGTCTTTGAAGATAAGATATACCGGTTTTAGTATTCTTCTTTTGGGCTTCACGGTTCAAGCACAAGGTGTTATTGTATTTGGTTGTATATATTTTCTTGGTCAAAAATGAAAATGTTTATGCTACAAAAGGGGAAACCGCTAACAACAGTAGCGATTCTAAGTTTAGAACTGTGAATGTCATTAGCATTTTCTGTGGATAGTGCTCAAGGAATTATTAACATTGATGGGAAATGTTCCTTTTAGCAATATGTAGAGAAAATGTTCGTAAATATTCCTTGTTTTCTCAGGATAACAGTTTCATCTTACGACGGCTTGGTACGATAATGTATGTCCGTCTTGTAGTAAATTGCAGAACCAAAAGTTTATCTTGTTGAGGTTTTAGTAGTGAGAAAAAAATTCTGTGTCATTTGAATATTTTCGTGATCTCTCTGAAATTGATTTTGTGGAATAATATATTTTGAAATTATATTGTGCACCATTAACAAAAAATCTGTAGTATCAGCATTGTTTTGACTTTCAATTGCCATTTATCTGGATATTTTTGTAGCAGAGATATCCTGTGAACAAATTGATGGTGATAAATGGTCCCTGGGAAGTTCACTGGCATATGCTCCAAGTTAGGGGCCAACGATTCTACATGACTTATTTTCTTCTCTTTCTTATGTTCTTTTTCTTCTCTTTCTTCTCTTTCTTTACTTCTTTTTTCTATTTTCCTTTGCAACTTCTCCTCCCCCACCCCCCCAGTTAACATTTGTGTTTCTTCTTTAAACCGGCCTTGTTTTCTTGTTCCCTATTTTTCGTGTCTCATTACCCTCACCTTCACTTTCTCAATTTTCTTTGTTTACTGTCTTACTGCACGTTTTGCAGACGGTTTCTTATACGGTTCATGTTGGCCACCCCAAATCATTTTGGGATTAAGGCTTTGTTGTTAATGTTGTGTTCTCCAGGTAAGGGGCCTATGATGCAGAAATGTTTAGTTATAATTCTAAAGAATGTCTCATAGTATTTTTGGGGTTTCCTTGCCAAAGTTAGAATTTAAGTGCAGCTCTTTTCAAATGAGTAAAGCTACATATTGAAAAATTACAGAGAAAAGGGTAGCTTATAGTTAATTGTTTGTACTCTAAACTAGGATTCTGTTTCCTTTCATATTGTTCCTCTTTAGTTCCATTACAATATTATTTCTTATCTTGGCTTCTTCCTTATTTTTCTCAGTTTTTGCTTTGTTTTGTATTGTTTTTATCTTACGTTTTTTTCCCTTTTCTGTATTTCTTTTTTACTGTTGAGTTACTAGAGTTTTGTCTTTTGACACATTGTTTTTTTTCGTTATTTTCTTTTTGATTGAATTTTGGGCTTTAGCTTAACTTTCTTTCTAATGATCTATCATTAAGACATGAGTAATTTAATTTTACGTGGCTTGATAATCTTAGAGCATGTGCTACATAATACGGTTGTCGCTGATTGTAACTTTGGACCCTTGCATTCTTCCTTAAAACACACGCTAAATCATATTTTCTTTGTATAGTTTCGTAGTTTCACCTTTTGGATATCATATAAAACAGTCGATTTGTAAAATACTCGGTTGATGATCCTAAAAATGACAAAATCATGTATCACATAAAAGCATAATTATATTAATTTTAGTTCCTTAGGTTGGTTGTCTACTTGCTGGAGTGGGAAAAAACCTAGCATTTGGTTTTTCTTACGGTACTTCTCAGTATATCGCCCTCTAATTAATTGAACATTTTGACGAATAGGAGGAAAATCCAGATACCGACATCTATCTATATTGTGATACTTCTTGATTGTGTTGATGTCTATTATTCCCTCCTTCAAACTTAGCAGGCTCCTCTGCTTTTGTTTGTGCAGGAAAACCAACATCAAGAGTCTGCAATCTCGGCACTTCAAAAAAGATTCAAATCTTTTCCCTCGTTTTCTAGATCTGAACATCAGATTTTGGATGAAGCAAATGACAAGGAGCTACATGAGTTGGCTTTAAATTTCATGGAAGGAAGATTATCTAGTCATGATGAAGTGTCTCTCATTCTGGTAAACTTGATATATTTAGTTGTCAACCAAAAGAAAACAAAATGTGAAAAGAGTCGTACATTGTTGCTTACTTTTTATCTGAAGTTAACTTGATTTTCCCCTCAAAAAAAAAATGAACTTGATTTCTGTTGTATCTTACCTTTTCTCATTTTCGTTAAGAATAGGCAGTTCAGATGCTTCGTGATTATTGGAGTAACGTTGAGGCCAACTTCATTGAGTTAAGGCAGCTTGGGCCCTTGCTTCGTGACTATCAACGCTTGATTAAGCATCATCATCTGTAAGACCAATATATTGCTTGTTTTTTGCTGGCTTGTGATCTAGTTTCCTCAAGTTTGTTTCTTGATCTTCTACTTGTGCAAATATTTAGTAAAGTACGTAGTATATATCAACTAGGTAGTATTTCCGTTCCTGTTTGTGTTGGGCACCTGAACTTTTTGATACAAGGTGTAAAGAAATATAGATAGTCTAGGGAAAGAAGGATACACAGAAGAAATGAACTTTCGAGGGTTTGATTGAAGATGTAGAGTGGGGAGGCAACATTTCCTCCGTCTCATTTACTTTATCTACTTTGACATTATTTCCATATAAAACAATTGCATCAAATTTCAAAATGCTGATTTCCTAAGTAAGCTGTGCATTCTTTTTTGTGATTTTGTAGCTATTTATTGAAATGTGACATTTTTGTTGATGCAACTTTTAAAATTGGTGACACAATCTTATTTTTAGAAACTGAACATATTGGTGAAATTTGGTCAGACATATTTAATATATTTACTACTCCCTCTGCTTTATTTTATTACTCTCATGTAGAATCTGTCACAGTTTCTAATGCAACATTTAAATGTAAATATCTTCAAATACGTGTGATAAAAATAATAAGTTAAAATTATATATCGAGACAAATAAAACAAGATCCTACATGAATATGTTTTGAAGGATATATATTAATCGACGAAATAATAAATTCCATCTAATTATAATCTTCAAAGAAATGGAACTAATAAAAAAACTCGAGCGATTACTTTTTGGGCATGTTTTACTGCTTTGTTACTATCTTCAAAGTCATTAGAATAATTTGACTTTCAGCTGATTATCATTCTATCAATCAAGGGTACAATAGTGATTTTGGTGATGGTTCTTATGATGGTGATTCTAGAAACAAATGATGATTAATTGAGAGCTCATTCAGTTACTTTTTTAGCTTATACAAATTGATTTACACTTAAAAGAGATGTAAAAGAAAATTTTAATGTGTCTTGATATTGCAGATGGGGGAAATGAAATTTATGCCTCAATCCTCCTTGTGTATATGCGTAACTATGTCCAGTCTACCTAATGCTTCTTTTTGCAACCATTTGACTTTTACGCTTTCTAACTCACAACTTAGACCATAAATATCTTTCATTATTCATAAGCAAAAATTATAAATAGTTGATATTGTAAAAGTATACATTGAGTTCGAGAGGATTTAAAAGATCCTTTATAAAAATTCTTTAGCTTACCTATAGATCACCAAAGATAATCAAAAGGGAGTATGTGAACAATGCAAAAGTTCACTTGGTTGCAACTAATAAAAAAACGGAGGAAGTATATTTCTTTATTACCGAGAAAAAAAGTTGTTATATAAGGTAATGAATTAATAAAATTTAAAAGGTAGCTAAGTTGCACAAAGTGCTTTATTAAGGAAGTTGATAAATATTTTATCCATTAGTTTGGGTTACAACAAATAAAAAGCTAGATACAACAATTAAAGTGACTTATTTTCCCTCACTATCACCACCATGCATCTCCTCCCTCTGGTCACCCCCTCACCACCTTTCTTCTCCTTAATTTATGAAAGCAACAACTTATTATTCTTTTACCATAAAGATAGGGAGAGGGCAGGTGGCAGAGAGGAGGACAGACCACTACTTTTTTTTTTTATGGTGAATATATACTCCGTATTTCATTTACTAGAAGATTGATTGGTGGTAAGGGTGTAAGAGGTGTGGTTTTGGTCGGATTGGGAGGAGGGTTGGTGGCGGAGGAGAGAGAAAGAGGATTGCTGAGGAGGATAAATAGGAGTGGGGTTGGTGCCTCAGTGGTGGATAAAGAGGGGGGTTGGAAGGGTAGGCTAGTGTTTGATTTTCTTTTCTTTTCTTGACGCTTTTCATGCCAGTTTTTAAACCTTATCTTTATGTATTTTTCTGTGCCTTCAGGGACAGAATTATTTCTGAATACAATTCAGCATCTCCAGGATTTGTCTCTTTTGGATGTTCTGCTGCATATCGGTTCTATCATATCAATGATGCTTCTCAGGTATGAGGATCAGAGTCTCTATCTATTCTTTATTTCAGAATGTGGTCATGCTTCCATTTTGTTACAAAATCGTACTAAATTTAATTCCTATGTGATCGGCCATCAATTTCTTTTTGGGAAGTTTAACATGCTCATCTTGTATTTCGGGGTTTTCTATTTGGTGGAATTTTTTATTTTTTTTTTACTTTCAAAACTGGCACTCTATTCGTTAAACAACTTTAGTCACCTTATTTCTCAAAAACATTGATAAAAAAATACATATGTAATTAAAAAATAAAGCAAAAAACTTCCTTTTCTCTCCGACATTTCGTTTGTCAAGAACTACAACCAAACACTACCATTCTGCCATGCCATTTATGCCACACCCCAATGGAATATGTTTTGAAAAAATAATAAACATAAAAATAGAAAACGAGAGAAGTTTGCAAAGGCAAATAGAAAAATAAAATAAAATAAAAGTAATGTTGAGTGGTCGGTGTACACACTTCGCCCTCGCTAACGCCATATTTTCCTTAATCCCCAATAAACTCATATCACTCTCAATCACCTTTGCTTTGGTCTTCCTCTACGCCTCATAATTGCATCAGTTTGCCACTCTTCAACCCTTCTAACTGGTGCATCATTTGGCCTCTGTTTTAACTATTGGTACTCAATCTAAATAGAATTTTGTCTTTTCCCATGTAAGAATGTCTCCAAAACTTATTTCGTAGATACTTGAACGTTTTCTGTTACCTAGTAAGGGGCCTTTGTTTCGAGAGTAGGGAAAACAGATGGAGTGAAGAAAGTGAAGGAAAGATATCAAAACCCTTTAATTGCCTATTTTTCAATGGATAAAGGGTTCTCAATGCCTTTCCAAATGTTATATGTACGAACTTAGTAGAAGACTCGGTGGTATTCACATTTGAATGAAAGTGAGTTTCATGTCGTTTATGGAGTTTGTGGGAGGTGATAATGGTTCCTTTGTATTGTGGTTGTCTATGATGTTATGGTGGATCTTAAAACTTGGGATATGTTGCACAAAAATGGTATGCATATGGATTAGAAATGCACCAGAAAAAAGCTACCAGCTCCAAGATACATGACATTGGTACATCAAACATAAATCAATAAGTAAATTAATACGGAGTATATCTCTACCCTTTAAAAATTGGGAGCGAAGTTACTGTTCATTTATGAACAGTAACTTCCCATAAATTCTCTACCCTTTAAAAATTGGGAGCTAAGTTACTGTTCATAAGGAACAGTAACTTCCCATAAATTAATTAATTTTTTTTTTTTTTAACTAATTATCCTAATTTCTCTTTAACTAATTTGTCAACTACTTTTATCAAGGGCAATAGTCTTATTGAGACTTAATCTAAACACTTCACTGCACATTTCTTTGGTACTCACTCAACTCATACTCCTTAATCTAATAAACTCGCTCTTAAGTACAAAGTTATTTAGAGCTGGGTACATGTACCAAGTGTCTTTTTTGTACTAACTTTATCGATTTTGTTTATTTACAATTTAGTACAACCGATCAATAAGATAAAAACCGATTTTGAGTACACCTAATTATAAACATAGTCGGGAATAAGGTAAAAGTTCTCATATACGTTTGCATTTCCTTTTTTATTCAAATGAAATGTAGAACATGTACTGTTTATAGTATCGAGTTTCGAGTATCCAGCTTTAATTTTCAACTCTTTTTGTTGAAAAGGATTCTTATATACGTTTGCATTTCCTTTTTTATTCAAGTGAAATGTAGAACATGTACTGTGTATAGTATCGAGTTTCGTGTATTCAATTTTTCAACTCTTTTTGTTGAAAAAGAAAAATTCATTGAAATTAGGATACAATTCTGTCATTTATTATATTCTAATTTTTCTAAGGTAATAAAACGTGAACATATACTACATAAGGGGCGTTTAATTTTCGGATACAGGATCTGATCCGATCGATATGAATTTTTTGGATCGGATTCCCAAAAATCCAAAATCGATCCGTATTCAAAAAAAAAAACTTCCTCCGTTCTTTTTTAAATGACACAATTATTTAGGCACGTTTGTCAATGCACGATTTCAAACATTAATATCTCTAATTGTGGATCGGAAAAAATTATAAAAAGTTGATATTAAAATAATATTTACTAATACGAATCTAATAAGACCTCACACGACTACGTTTTTTCTTATGTATAAACCACAAAAGGAAGTCAAAGGTGTTTGTGTGAATAGTGTCTAAAACCTCATTGTGTCATGTAAATAAGAACAGAGGAACTAAGAAACTAGGGTGCTAAAACACCATCGGAGCCAGATTTAAATATCCAGCCACACTGCGCGCAACGCTCGCGATCATCCACTAGTGTTTTATAAAAGTATATAAATATACTCATCCTACCCTCCTTTCCCACATTATTTCCTTTTCCACTCTCTCTTACTTGATCTACCTTTTTTTTACACCCACCAATATTTTTACTTCACTTCCTTTACTTTATCCACCTTTTTTCTTTCTCCCAATCACTAGAGCCGTCTTAGTGCCAATTATATAACTAGGCCTTACAAATAAAAATACAAAAGGTCTTGCGCGCACAAGGTGTACAATAAATTTATTGTACACCAAGATAACTTTTACCACTTTTTTCGTAACTTTAACCTGGTTTTGATTAACTTTTATATTAGTAAAAAAAAAGTTGATAGAAATGATTAAATGATTAATTTTATACATTATTAGTGATTTTGAATAAATAAGTTTTACTAAAATGAAAAAATTAATCACTTAAAAATAGATAACTTTTACATATATAAGCTTAACTTTTAAGCATTTTAAGTTAACTTTTACTTCGGTGTACAATATTTATTGTACACCCATTATAAATAAGAATTTGTGATAACAATACGCAAAATGTATATACAAAATTACAGTTACTATTACTTTTAAAAAATTTATAATAATGTAGTATGTAAAAATAATATAAATATCTTTACATACTACACACATCATGAAACACTGAATTTTTACTGCCCGTAATAAATTTATATTGCTTATTACATCTCATAAAGAATAGCGGATCAATAAATTAGGGATGAGGACATAACTAATAGGCTATATGACCAAATACACTCATAAAAAATAGTATTCCATTTCCATACTATAATAACACACATTTTGGATAATCTCGTGGGTGATCAAATTTTCAAGTTTAACCGCTTTATTTCTAATCTAATTTACCGAAATAAGGTTAGACATGTATAGATTTACCGAAAATGATAAAGGTCGCAACATGCGACCTTTAAGCCGTGTCACAATAATGACGTGACATGCTTATGTGTCATGATTTAAATTGGAAATTAAAATATTTAACTTATATTTTTTATTATACATGTTATAAAAAAAGGTAGGAAAATCTTAATATTCTAATTTTTTTCCTTTTTTATATCGGCTACCTTATTTACATATTTTCGTAGTAGAAATGTTGAATTAATAGTAAAGATATTATGATGACGCGTAGCCTACGTGGCGCTTATATGTACCAATTAAACTGCGACACGTAATATTGCGACAACTAAATGTTGTCGCAACTTGCAACCTTTATCATCGTCCTAGATTTACTACGTCTGTATCATAATAATATTCACATATTTGCACAATTTATACTATGGCGTGTTCGGCGGTAGCTTTTGAGGTAGCGGGTAGCGTTTTGACCGAGTCAAGACGCTACTTGTAAAATTTGTAAGTGTTTGGCGAGATAGCGATTTAGGTAGCGGTTAGCGGTAGAGGTAGCGGTTGAGTAGCTTTTATCAAACGTTAAAATTAGTAGCGTTTAAGGTAGCGGGTAGCGTTTGACAAATTTATAATAAAGTTTTAAATAATATTTCACCTTTTATTTTATTTTATAATATCAACCGCTACTTTTACCGAACACTCATATCAGTTACCCGCTACCTTTGACAGTAACCGTTACCCGCTACTATTGACCGCTACCCGCTACTCCAACCGTTACCCGCTACTGAACCGCTACCCGCTACCGCTACTTTTGCCGAACAGGGCCATATTTATGGAAAGGCGTCTATAAGAAAGTATACATGACATGTGGCGCTCTGCTTATTGGTCGTTCGTTCTACGTAATTTTCATATATAAAAAAAATGGTCAAACATGGTTTGCGTAAGGTTTGAACCCCTGACTTTGAGTTTAAACAATAAAACCTTTACCACTAAGTTATAGCATGTTTCATGTTAGTATTGCAAAAAAAAAAAGTAAATGTGAATGTTATTAATGTAGTAACCAGGGGCATCGCTCGGGCCTAAAAACTTGTTATTAAGATGAAAGTGGTAGATTGTGTAAAAAGGTGGGTTAATATAACAAAATATGGATAAAGTTAAAGTGTGTGTTTAAAAAAGTGGGTGGGTGTAAGAAAAAATGAATAAAGTAAGAGAAAGAGTATGAAAATTTGTAAATTTTATGGGATAAAATGGTTAATATAGTAAATTTTCATGTCTAAGAATAGTACTTCTTCCGTATTTTTGTAGGAGTCGTATGTTTACCGGCACAAGTATTAAGGAAGTATAGTTGAATACGGAGTATGATATAATAATGATGCAAGGGGTAGTTGACAATAAAGAAATATAAAAAAATAAGTGGGGTGTAAAAGTTACCCAAAATGGAGTTATTTATGATTTAAGTGAGCTAATTGGAAAGTAAAAAATAATAAACAATTGAGGAGTTGGTGTAAAAGTTACCAAAAATGGAATTGTTAATCTTAAAAAAATACGTCCGGAAGTAGTAATTGCCACTCCTGAAAAATACGGAGGGAGCGTAAAACATAATGTAAAGAACATTGTGAAACTGACTAAAACGGAAAGTGTAAATATCATTTTGAAACGGATGTAGTATTACTTTTAGTAAAAAAATATAAACAAAAAATGATATGTATAGAGTATAAGATTTATAACTTTTGAGAAGATTTATAACTTTTGAGATATAAGTCATATGGAGTTGAATTTATGTAGATTAAAATGAGTGAAGGGATAAAAATATCAAAAGACAACGTAAAATGCTTCTACTGGGAATATAACCCCGTATCTAAAGTCAATAAAAGGAGTCTTAGTCATGCGTTTACTATCAAATGTTGCACATTTTATTTTTAAGCTTAATATTTCCACTGGCAGACTTTTAAAGGGCGGCTTTGTGCTATTGGTCTGTTTTTGCACACTCCTGTCAATCACCTTTTTCTAAACCCTCCTAGAAACAAGATACAAGTGATTCCTTTCTCAAGGAATACAACAACCAACAATGGTAACCCTTTATGTTGAAAAATGCTATATGTACACCTAGTGTACAAGATTTTCTTGTACACAACAAAAGGTCTTGCGCGCACAAGGTGTACAATAAATTTATCGTACACCAAAGTAACTTTTACCTATTTTTTTGTAACTTTTACTATATTTTGGTTAACTTTTATATTATGGAAAAAATTGATAAATTAACTTTTTAAAAGATTAAATGATTAATTTTTATACATTATTAATGATTTTGAAGAAATTTTATTATTAAAATAAAAAAGTTTAAAAATATAAAGTAGATAACTTTTACATATATAAGGGTAACTTTTATGTATTTTGAGTCAACTTTTACTTCGGTGTACAATATTTATTGTACGTTGTAAATAAGAATTTGTGTTCCCAGATTTATGCCAAACATGCACTTGCAAGAATGCCAATTTTTGTCATATTAGTTAATTCTATAACAATTATTGGTAAGAGTTAATTTTTGTAAAATCTTAAAACAAGGCCTTTCTCCAAATACTTGTTCCGCCTTGAGTTATTTTCCTTGATAGGAAGTTTTTTAGTTATATAGTCGTTTATAAATTCTTATAAGTTGCTGAATTTGTCCTCGTAAAAATCATGAGTCCTATATACTCCCTTTGTAAGTTCGACTCACGTGGCTTTTGCATGGTCTCTAATGTGCATCTTTTATCATTAATATTTACGTATACGTGAAAATTAAAAAAAAAAAAAAAAAAAGAAAAGAAAAAAGGTAGAATTGTAAAATTTTACATTGAACAAATCTAACAAGATCCTACACACTATGTTTACAATTCGCAAACACGGTTAAAGCTATTTATTTTTACTACACGAAGAGTAAGTGAGTCGAACTTTCAGAGGGAGTATATTACTATATTATATGTTGTTAATTCAGAAATACTTAAGGCTTGAACATATAAATATGTTTTTGCTTCATTTTTATCCAGTTACGTATGGAGGATATTCCAAAATTGCTGGGAGAATATAAAGAGCTTTTGGGTGATTGATGCTGGGCTGATATTTAAATTGAAATCAATGAATGAATTTAGAATAGGGTTTGTTATCTTGTGTCATTACCTTTGAAAATCCATCAAAGCTAGTAGTTCTCCTAGAGATCAGGAGATGAGAATCGATCTCCAACATCAGTATTCAGTTTGGGTGGTGGAAAGATCAATTCTCCCACATGTGTTTTTAACTTTACTCTTTTTATGCAATGAATCCCTCGATTTCACTCAGTGAGCTTGGTAAAAGGATTGTATTGTAATTTACTCTTCTTATATCATAATATATGTGCTTTGGTGACTTGGGCAGGGGAAATGTTATACTACTATATGTTTTGTTAATTCTTGATGTTGAATTGTTGATGAGATGCCTACATTTGACCCTCGTTTCGATTTGTAAAGTTCAATGATGAAATCATAACCCATTTGCCAATATTGAACGACCCTCGACTGACTGAAGAGATCATCCTGAGCAAAATCTGCTTAGAAATAGTAACTACTAAAAATAGAAAACTACCTAACACAAATTGGAACACGTATATAGTCAGAATCGCACTAAGATATGTCTCTAATATGTAGTTAATCTGTTTGAAAGATTCATTTTCGTTTAGAAAGGTTGACTTTTTAATGACTTTAATAGTCTGTACACACCACAATCTTCTAGTGTGGGCCTCCTAGCTTATTATCTAATAATACGTCCTTATAGAGTCAAAGTTGTTTTATAAATTATGATTTGGATCCTGCACATTATATGATCGTGTAGGCCTTAGAGTGAGCTTTTTATGGATTTCATAAGCCCAAATCAGATTTAAATAAAGAAGTTATAAAGTTTTTATGGACTTTGCCAAAACGGTTACACTCTTTGTAACATAACTCAAAACCTACAAAGCCCACTGATGGAAAAAATATATTATGTTGTTTTCCAACAAGATGTCATTTGCTAGAATCCGAGTTGGTATTAAAAAGTTATAAGCTGTCTGAACGCACTGGCATGCGCAGGAATTTTCAAGCGCAGCCAACGCTAGGCTAGAAATAAAGTAGTGCAGCTTAGACGCGCTAAAATTTCTAGCGCAAATAGTTGACTTTTCCGCGTTTGTTTTCAATTGAAATTCTACTAATTTTTGCGTTAGAATTTTCTATCGCAGCCAAGAGAATTTCAGTTGTATTAGAATTTTATCTTCCATTTACCAGTTTACACTATAAAGACATCCTTCTGGACCTCCGAAGAATTATTCTCCTCTACTCTATGTAACTCTGATAGCCTAAAACCTGTATCGATATTGTATTCCTTATTTCTTTATGTGCCTAGCTCTTAAACAATCTCCATAACATTACTTTGGGGAAACTTAGTTCTATGGCCCATAGGAACGCGGTAAGGTTACACTAGAGGAATTGATTCAAGAATCATGATCTGTTAGCTAGGAACAAGGCTCTTCAAAGGGTAAAAGAAGATCTAGCAAATACAAGTGGTAAGATTATGATAATACAATATAATTCTAACATTATATTGAAATGTGCAATCTTTATTATTTATCTCTTTTATCACCCTTTATAAATTGTTCACGTAATTAATTTGTTCGATCACGACTAGTAAGATATTTCTTGACAAACTAATACGTTATGTTAAATCCCCTTTCCAAAAACTGTTTAGTCTATGTTATTTGTGTATTAAAATCAACTTGGTAATAATATAGATAACGCATGTCCTGAATTGAATCGTTATGTAAATTTCCGGCTTAGTAAAGATCACCGAGGATTGATATTGGGCATTGTTCGTATTAGTAACTTTACCCCCAAACCTATCACTATCTGCGGAAGTATGCTGAGGCGATCTCTATCCGAGATCACAAAGGATCCAATTGCTTTTGTGATCAAATATTTGAGCCTATGCACGTCTCCCATGTGTAGTACTTTTATAACATAAATACTGAGTTTTGTTAGTGACAAGGCTAAAACTATCTGGCGACTCCATACACTAGTTAAGGCAGGATAAATCCCTTCCTTAATCGTAAATGCTGATGTGGCCTAAAAGAACGCCACCTGGCTGTACCATTAAAGCCCAGAAAGAAGGCCCAAAGGCCTATCAGCAGGCAAATCTCAAACCCGCATGCACACGCAGGGCCAAGACCCATCAGTGGGTCATGGGACCCACTTGCTCAGGAGGAGCCCCGTTCCGCTATTTCCCAAAAAGAAAGGCTCAAACGCTTAAGAGGCCCACCAGGTCTAAATCAAGCCCCCAAAACTTAGCAGGACACGTGTCCTGATCTTGCATAGCATCCAATCATGCAGGACTAGTTCCCAAGAAACCCTAGCACTTTAAATAGTGCAGACCCCTAGGTAAAAGGGGCAATCAATTCATTCCCACCAACCTAAAACTATCTTTGCTCTGCCTTCTCTCTACAAATTATTTATCTCTCTAGCTTATACTTAAGCATCGGAGGGAATATTCCTACGGGAAAATTCTTGTTTTGCAGGTTGCCAGAAGTTCGTGCCAGGTCATACTTGATACCTCCGAGGAATGCGTGCCACGTCAGCACCGTAAAAAGATCCCACAACATTTGGCGTCGTCTGTGTGGAGGTACAGTGTCATGGCCGAACTACACTCTGACAGAGAATACACTGGTGAAGGAGAAGAGAGACGGCCCCTCGAAAGGAGACAACGGCACATAGAAGAAGCCAATCGAATCGCAAATGCAGGAAACACACCGCGACGGGTGCAGGAGGTTGAGGTGGTTGTAGAAGAAGAACCAATGACCGAGGCGTCTCCGCCAGGCGGCCATCTAAGTCCCAGCGTCCGAGACGCCGTGCTAGATGAGAATCTAGATTTTCCGGTCTCGGTAGGCTCCCTACGCGAGATCTTAGCAGGATTCCAACAGCAAATGAATCAGACCTTTTCGACAACAGATGAGCACTACATTGCAAGATGAAATTCGGAAAAATATGCTAATCTACAAAGCTGAGAGGACGGCTCCACAGAGACCCCTCAGCCTAGGCGCCAATCGGATAAGCAGAATGCCACTCAGATCCAACGTATGAGGGCTGGAGAAGGTTCTCGTCCACAAGCAAGCAGGCGAGTCAGCCCTGTGCCTGAGCACTCGGGAAACGCCCGCGACCCCCCTACTTTCTTACCTCGAAGGGACCCGGTCATACGACCGTCGTCTAGGGGAAGCCCACCAGCCGTCTTACGGCCTGCCTCAAGGCGTCAAGAACATTATGAAGCTGAATCCGAACTATCAAACACCGGGTCCACTCCTGTGATGGAAGACCCGCCATTTTACCCCACTACACGTGGACAGACCCAGATGACGCCCAACAAAGTAAGCATGCGCCCCCGCCTGCTATCCAACCGTCGTGAACCAACTTATCATATCCAGCAAGGGTTTAACAATCTGACGTTAAGGCACATGAGTACCCCTTTCTCTGATGAGATCATGAACGCCCCGAAGGAACCCAAGGTAAAAACTCCTACAATTGAAGCTTATGACGGAACCACCGATCCTGATATGCACCTTGTCGCATACCGCCATCACATGTATGTTCAAGGAACCAATGAAGCCACTTGGTGCAAATACTTCCCAGCCACGCTCAAAGGAGTAGCGTCTAAATGGTTTGAACGGCTACCCCCAGGGTCAATTGCCTCTTTCAACGAACTACAAACTTTGTTCTCTACAAGGTTCATGGCACACAAGGAAGAAAGGAAAACAAGCATGCATTTGGGACGGATCCAACAGGGGAAAGACGAGTCCCTAAGAAGCTACGTGAAGCGTTTCAACCTAGAGGCCGGACAGATCCCAGACTTGCCCGATGGCATCTCCTTTGATAATTTTATCAGGGGATTGAAGAAGGGATCCTTTAAGTTTGATCTAGTTAAGAAGAGTGTAAGGACTGTGGCCGAAGTCCTGGACGAGGCTGAAGCATTTATCCATGCAACAGAAATATGCAGCGCGTCAAAGGAATGAAGGATTGGAGAAACAACAGACTCCTCCGGAAAGATGGATAAAGTGGACCGAAAAGCCCCATGAATGAATGGCACATGGGCCCTCTCAAAAGAGCATGATACCAACTCTCCTGGGCACAAGAGAGAACATCCGCAGGAAAGGGAATATTTTGAGTATAACACAGATCTCCTCACCATACTAAAAGACGTTGGGACAAGGTTTGACCTTGACCGACCTTTCCCCATGAAATCTCCTGTTGAGAGTCGAGATCCCAAATTATATTGCCAGTTCCATGAAGACATAGGACATGAAACTAAGAATTGTAGAAGCTTGAAAAGGGCTTTAGATAGCCTAGCCTCCAAAGGACACCTCAAGAACTACTTACAGAAGAATGCTCATGGCTTTGGAAAAAACCAATACAAAAAGAACAAGTCACCTGCCTCACCTACCAAGGGACAGCACAGCGACGGAGGATTTGTAGCCGTCATATCTGGAGGACCAGCCGCTGGAGGACCCATCATGAGAGGACAGAAAGATTATGCTCGCCGCCTAAGACAAGTACTGCTGTCAGCAAAATCACCCATGGATCCATTCCCACGGATAGAGATATGTGAGTCAGATGGTGGACGGATAGCCACTCCGCATGATGATCCCCTTGTGGTCGAATTCAAGATATCTAACATGAGGGTCAAATGCATTCTAATAGACACAGGAAGCTCGTCCGACATAATGAGTCTAGAATGCCTCAATCACCTAGCGCATGACCCCAAAACCAACGAAAGAATTCACTATCCCATCATTGGCTTCGGAGGGAGCATCATTCACCCTGTGGGCGTCATCACTCTGCCGGTTCGAATTGGGGATAGGAAAAATGGACGAAAGATGGAGGTGGACTTTCTAATTGTTAAAGACTTGACTTCATACAATGTCATCTTGGGACGACCCACCTTGAACAAGATTAAGGCTGTAGTCGTCACCCATCTGATGCTTTTGAAGTTTGTGTGCAATGATGGAGTGATAGGCACCATACATGGAGATCAACAACAGGCTAGGGACTGTTATCTGATGACCCTCGGCCCGTCAGCATGGAAGCAAGATTCTGCCGAAGTCAGAGGCAAATGAAAGCATGAAGATGAACCTCAAGTCGCCAAAGAAACTAAACCCGTCCAAATAGAAACGGTCAAGATTGAAGAAAGTGGCTAAAATAGAATATCATTAGGTTAATTATTGTACTCAGAGCCTAAAAAACGGCCTAGCTATTGTACTAGAGCCCACAAAACGGCCTGTAAATGCCCGCCTAAGACGCGGTGAATTTAGCGTGCAATTTAGTAAATGAATATTTTCTTATCTGACGAATACAAGTCTCAGTTAAACCCTTTAAAAAAAATACTAAGGGGTGAAGAAACTCACAAGAAAACAATCCCTAAATAGTGGCGTCAATATCTACTAAATAAACAATACCCAGTGCTAATAAACACAAAGGGTTCAGACATCCAACATGACGCCTTCTCTTCGGAAGGCGCCCAAAAAAGAGAGAAAGAAGACTCAACAAGAGCAAACATTCAGACATAAGACCTCCTCCTTGGATGGTGTCTAAAAAGACTAATCGATTGACGGCCTGAGAAGTGGTCTAGATTAGCGCCTCAAATTAGGTTGATCACCTAAAACACTGAGGTTCCCGTCCATCAAATGGACCCAGAAAGAATTCCCAAGAAATCAGTAACGAACTGAAACGGAATTAAAATAAAATAAGTGCACGAAGGCACAAAATGTTTATACATAGCGCTCAAGGCGCAAACAAACCAAA
The DNA here is from genome assembly GCF_020520425.1 of Spinacia oleracea. Lineage (NCBI taxonomy): Eukaryota > Viridiplantae > Streptophyta > Magnoliopsida > Caryophyllales > Amaranthaceae > Spinacia > Spinacia oleracea. The sequence goes on from NC_079490.1 coordinate 80,134,737, forward strand.
TCAAATAAATGCCAAAAGGCACCAAAGTTATTACAAACGCCCACGGCGTCATTCAAATCAACCACGTGAAAAGCTGCTCAAGGATGAGGGGCGATAGAACTCCCGTCCTGGACGTCTTGGCCTTCAGGGGAGTTCACCTCGTCCTCCTCCATGTCCTCCTCCCCGTCACTAACGAACTCAGGGGGATCTAAGCCTAGGCGTCTAGCCGTCGAAACGGCCATCTGGTAGGAGATACGGCGTTTGAACTAGGAAAAGTCTTTCCCATCCATAGACTGATCCCACGCCCTTTGGGCACTCTCCAAAATGGACTCCTCGCCCAACTTGAAAGAGCTCGCAGCCTCCTTGCGCACGGCCTCAATCTTCCCCTGCATGGCCTTGAGCTGACCCTCAAGGACGTTCACTTTGGAAGAGAAATTAGTCACCCGCTCCGAGACGGAGGAGTACTCCTTTCTCAGCACGACCAGCCTCTCCTCATGCTCCAGCAATTTCTCTTTATAATTCTGGGCGTCCTCCTCAGCCTTCCTCAGAGCTTCAGTTTCGGACTTAATCTTCTTGTCCGCGTCCAAATTGATCAATCTGGCTGTCTTCTCAGCATACTGCTCATGATTCTCAATCTGGTCCTTGTGCTTGAGCATCTCATTATGCATATCAAAGCGGTAGTTCCTACTCTCGGCATAGCGGATGAAGAGCTACCGAAGACAAAATAGAGTTAAAAAAAACGAGTATATAATAAATAAAGAGAACCAGGAGTAAGTGTCTCACATCAAGGACGAGGGACTGAATGGACCCAAAGAACCCCAAGTCAATCCCGGGGAGTGACCTCACATACTCCTCAGGAATGGCCGCATACACGTCCGAAAGGATCTTATCCTTCGCCTCTGAGCTAAAACTGTCAGAAGGGGGGATGCTCGCCACCTCGGCCCGCCGCATCCGCTTGAACATCTCAACTGAACCAAACGTCAAGTTATCAAACATCATGTAAATACCGACTTGACACAACAGATTAAAAGTATAGAAACACTAACCAATTGGCGAAGCTGCAGGAGGCATGGAGGCATTATCAGTAGAAGGAGCTTCAGCTTCCTTGCCTTTACCCTTGTCCTCCTTGGACGAGGTGGTGGCGTCAGCAGCCTCAGCCTGTTCAGCTGCTACTTCGTCAGCAGCCGCTCCGACAGCGAAATCCCCTTCGGTGTCCAACTGGGGAGGGACCTCCTTTTGCTCAGGTGGAGGAATGGACGCCTGGTTAAGAAGAACCTCTCCCCCAGCTAGGGGAGCAGACGGTTTTGGTACCGACGGCTTTGCTGCAGCAACGGCCGTACCAATCTTCTTAAAGAAGGGCCGTTTTAGCTTAGGAGCCTCCGTCGAAGATGCAGGACGCTTCTTCGTAGCTGACGAAGTGGGCTCCTAAAAAATGTAGGAAGTCAACGACCAAATCGTAATCAGAAAAGAATACAGGGGCATAGTAAAAAAAAAAAAGGAAATAAAAATTACCTTGTCGACGTCACCAGAGGCACCCTCGCCGGACTTCTTGGAGGAGTCCTTTTTCTTGGCCTCCACGGCCTTGAGAATGTCGTCAGTGTATACCTCGGACAGCCAAGCGGGTACGTCCACTACGCCCTTGTCTTCGGAGGATAGACGATCCATGGCAGAATCTACAAAACCAAGGGTTAGTAGAAGAAAAAAAAAGAGCGATGTTGAGTGAAAGTGTAACACCCCGACAATTCCCTTTTTCTAAAACAACCCTTTTATAAATATAACTATAGACAATTACCAAGGCATTATCGCCCGTGTGAAAACGTACGGCTTATTCAGAATTTTGCAGCGGAAAACATAAAACTAACTTTTAGGTTCATAAATAATCGATTACATATTAAGTCCAAAACCAATTAACGGAAATAAGGAAATATGAATAGTACGACAACTTTCAAATCTAAGTTAACAAACCAAATCACTTAATAAAACAAATATAACTACAAGCTCTCTAATCCCGATCCCAATGATGCATCATCTTCAAACCTGTAGATGGGCAACGCTTATTGATCCTTAGAGACTGCTCACCAAAGTTGGGTCATCACAGGATCAATAAGGCATAGCCATGATCAACACACACAAACAAAGCACGTAATCAGCAAAGCTGAGTACTACATACTAAAACAATAATAATCCTAACATGGTACTATTAAACGAACCATCCTAACATGATACTAATGAACATAAATAAGGGCAGACAAACATGATAATTGACGACCATACTTGACTAGACTAGGCTAGACTTATAACAATAATATTATTTTAGTTGAAATAGACAATGGACCGAGTTTTCTAGCTAGAGGCTTCACTAAGGAAGACGAGGTACGGGCGCGACTCCGTAACCTCAGTGACCTGCGATATCGAGGAACGTTTGAATAAAAATAGGACACGGTGATCAATCCGGTCCGAATTAAAGGCCATGGGCTACCACCATGAACCCCAACTCTTGTTTGTCCGTCACTTTAGACGTGCACAGTCTAAAGCTATTGCTACTCAGTTTCACTTTACATGATTTACAAATTGAAACCCTGTTATGACTCAACAATCACATAAGGCATACAAACCACATGTATTCACAACTGTTTTTATCTTGGAATTAAGTAAGTGATCACAAAGGTATCAAACAAGACTCATTCCAATTAAATCCAACCTTTCCTTTGATACTGATCAACCCCTCTATATGGGTATTGTTAGGTTATGATTCATATGACATTACATAGATCATGCGGAAACAACCATTAACCCAGGACAACATATTATTTACACATAATCATATAGCATAATTTAGATGCATACTCTTTGTTGCGTGCCCTCCCTAGCTGCGCCCGAACCGAACAAGAACAAGTCTTTTAGGACTCCAAGTGTCGTCCCTCCGTAGATAGTCCACAGCACGTCCGGATCCGCCTTAAGATTGACCAACTAGAATCGCCCTTAAGGTACTAGAAAATTTCGGCACTTTATGAGCAAGATGTGTTTTAATTTTCTCTCAAAAACTCACTTTTGAATACTTTGAAACTTGTGTATAAATTATGACCCCTAGGCCTTTATTTATAGAGTTATGGAAAAGGAATTGTAATCCTAGTAGGATACGAATTAATTGAAATTAGAATCCTACATGAATTCTATTTAATTAATTTATCCAATTAGGAATAGAAATTTAATCATACACTGACTCTTGTAGATTCAGGAATCACGCATGAGCACAAACTCACACACACACGGCAGCCACAAGGGCTGCCCATGCGCGTGCGAGCAGCAGCCCACGCAGCACGGCCCACGCATCCGTGGCCCTTGGCGCGCGCTGGGCCTGCCTTGCGGTAGGCCTGGGCGCTGCCTTGGCTGGGCTTGTGGCGCGCATGCTTGCTGGGCGATGGCCCCGGCTTCGTGCTGGGCCTTCGTCCGGCAAGCCTCGTCCGATGCTAATTCGTACGATACGCTTCCGATTAAATTTCCATTTCCGGAATCTATTTCCGATTACGAACAATATTTAATATTTCCGATTCCGGAATTAATTTCCGTTTCGAACAAATATTTAATATTTCCGTTTCCGGAATTATTTTCCGATTCCGGTAATATTTCCGATTCTGACAATATTTCCGTTTCCGGCAATATTTCCGATTCTGGTAATATTTCCATTTCCAATAATATTTTCCGATACGTACCATGTTTCCGTTTCCGGCAACATCTACGACTTGGATAATATTCATATTTCCGATACGATCCATATTTCCGTTTTCGGCAATATCATCGTTTCCGGAGTATTCATTTCTTGCCTGTGACGATCTTAGCTCCCACTGAAACCAAGATCCGTCGGTTCCGAATATTCATAGATGGAGTATTTAATGCCATTAAATACTTGATCCGTTTACGTACTATTTGTGTGACCCTACGGGTTCAGTCAAGAGTAAGCTGTGGATTAATATCATTAATTCCACTTGAACTGAAGCGGCCTCTAGCTAGGCATTCAGCTCACTTGATCTCACTGAATTATTAACTTGTTAATTAATACTGAACCGCATTTATTAGACTTAACATAGAATGCATACTTGGACCAAGGGCATTATTTCCTTCAGTCTCCCACTTGTCCTTAGGGACAAGTGTGCATTTCCTAATTCCTTTGTCGCTCGATGCTTGCTCTTGAACATAAGGTAAGAGTTGTCATCCTTATTATGTCCAGAGGTGTTCCTCGGGTTCAGAGTTCAACTGATCAAATAAACAGATAATCATAGCCTATGATTCATCCGAGCACGGCCATGCATTTCACAGTTTCTAGCTCTCCGAGTGGCCTTGTACAACTTTTAAGCATCTCTTCCCGATTTATGGGAGGACAATCCCAATCTTGCGATCTTGAGATTAGACTTCGTTTGATAGGTGATTACCTGAGCGTTGCCTTTATAGCCTCCTTTTACGGTGCGACGGTTGGTCAACGTCAAAGCAACCAGTTCTCAAACAAGTAATCTCAAATCACTCAGGTATTGAGGATTTAGTGTCTAATAATTTAATGAAATTTACTTATGACAGACTTTCATCTCTTACAGTAAAGTTTCATAGGTCTTGTCCGATACTAGTCTTCCCAAAGTAAGTATCTATGCAAATGATTATGACATTGCCATGTCCACATAGTTCAAGAAACAGAACTACTAGTCATCTTGCATTCTAATCGTCTAACGTTTTCTATGCGTCCAATTTTATAGAAAACTCCGATTAGGGACCATTTTCAACCTTTGACATTCAAGTTCACTTGATAGACATTTCTTAGTCACAGGACTGGTCCTGACAGTCTATCTTGAATATATCGTCAAGTTGAAGGGACTCATCATTTAATAAACCACAAATTAAATGGAAAAATGAATTTCTTTCATTTATTGTGAATGATTAACCAATAATGTTTTACAAAGATTTAAACTCTAAAACTTTAAAACATTAAACAGAGACATCAAAGCCATTCTCCAATATGCTTGATTCCCATAGCTGCAGTGTGCGAGTTGTGCTTCGCTTGCGGCAGAGGTTTAGTTAATGGATCTGATATGTTGTCATCAGTTCCGATTTTGCTTATCTCGACTTCTTTTCTTTCAACGAACTCTCGTAGAAGGTGAAATCTACGAAGTACATGCTTGACTCTCTGGTGGTGTCTAGGCTCTTTTGCCTGTGCAATAGCTCCGTTATTATCACAATACAGGGCTATTGGTCCTTTAATGGAGGGGACTACACCAAGTTCTCCTATGAACTTCCTTAGCCATATAGCTTCCTTTGCTGCTTCATGTGCAGCAATGTACTCCGCTTCAGTTGTAGAATCCGCAATGGTGCTTTGCTTAGCACTTTTCCAGCTTACTGCTCCTCCGTTGAGGCAGAAGACAAACCCAGACTGTGATCTGAAATCATCTTTGTCGGTTTGGAAACTTGCGTCCGTATAGCCTTTAACAATTAATTCATCATCTCCACCATAGACCAGGAAGTCATCTTTGTGCCTTTTCAGGTACTTCAGAATGTTCTTGGCAGCAGTCCAATGCGCCTCTCCTGGGTCTGACTGGTATCTGCTCGTAGCACTGAGTGCGTACGCAACATCCGGGCGTGTACATATCATAGCATACATTATTGAACCAATCAATGATGCATATGGAATCCCATTCATTCGTCTACGCTCATCAAGTGTTTTTGGGCACTGAGTCTTGCTTAGAGTCATTCCATGAGACATGGGTAGGTAGCCTCGCTTGGAGTCCGCCATCTTGAACCTATCAAGCACCTTATTGATATAAGTGCTTTGACTAAGTCCAATCATCCTTTTAGATCTATCTCTGTAAATCTTGATGCCCAATATGTACTGTGCTTCTCCTAGATCCTTCATCGAAAAACATTTCCCAAGCCAAATCTTGACAGAGTTCAACATAGGAATGTCATTTCCGATAAGTAATATGTCTTCGACATATAATACTAGGAAAGCAATTTTGCTCCCACTGACCTTCTTGTATACACAAGATTCGTCCGCGTTCTTGATGAAACCAAAGTCACTGACTGCTTCATCAAAACGTATATTCCAGCTCCTTGATGCCTGCTTCAATCCGTAGATTGACTTCTTTAGCTTGCATACCTTTTTAGCATTCTTTGGATCCTCAAAACCTTCAGGCTGTGTCATAAACACAGTTTCTGTTAAAACGCCGTTTAAGAAAGCAGTTTTGACATCCATCTGCCATATTTCGTAATCGTAATATGCAGCGATTGCTAACATTATTCGAATAGACTTTAGCATTGCAACTGGTGAAAAGGTTTCATCGTAATCCACACCGTGGACTTGCCTGTAACCTTTTGCAACCAATCTAGCTTTGAAAACTTCAAGTTTCCCATCCTTGTCCTTTTTCAGTTTGAAAACCCATTTGCTTCCAATGGCTTGGTAGCCATCTGGCAAATCGACCAAATCCCATACTTGGTTTTCAGACATGGAGTCTAATTCAGATTGCATGGCTTCTTGCCATTGCTTGGAGCTAGGGCTCGTCATAGCTTGCTTGTAAGTCGCAGGTTCATCACTTTCAAGTAATAGAACGTCATAGCTCTCGTTCGTCAAAATACCTAAGTACCTTTCCGGTTGAGATCTATATCTTTGCGATCTACGCGGGGTAACATTTCTAGATTGACCATGATTCTCACCAGATTCTTCTAAAGATCTATGAGTTTCATCCTGAATGTCATCTTGAGCATTCTCTAGAGTTTGTTGTTCGACTCGAATTTCTTCGAGGTCTACTTTTCTCCCACTTGTCATTTTGGAAATATGATTCTTCTCCAAAAAGACACCATCTCGAGCAACAAACACTTTGTTCTCAGATGTATTGTAGAAGTAATACCCCTTTGTTTCCTTTGGATAGCCCACAAGGATACATTTGTCAGATTTTGGATGAAGTTTGTCTGAAATTAATCGTTTGACGTATACTTCACATCCCCAAATCTTAAGAAAAGACACATTTGGAGGCTTTCCAAACCATAATTCGTATGGAGTCTTTTCGACAGCTTTAGACGGAGCTCTATTTATAGTGAGTGCAGCTGTATTTAGTGCATGTCCCCAAAATTCTAATGGAAGTTCGGCCTGACCCATCATTGACCTGACCATGTCTAGCAAGGTTCTGTTCCTCCGTTCTGACACACCGTTCCATTGTGGTGTTCCAGGAGGAGTCAATTCTGATAGAATTCCACATTCTTTCAGATGGTCATCAAATTCATAGCTCAGATATTCACCGCCTCTATCAGACCGCAGTGCCTTGATCTTCTTGCCTAATTGATTCTCTACTTCACTCTGAAATTCCTTGAATTTGTCAAAGGATTCAGACTTATGCTTCATTAGGTAGACATAACCATACCTACTGAAGTCATCAGTGAAAGTGATAAAGTAGCTGAAACCACCTCTAGCATTTGTACTCATTGGTCCACATACATCTGTATGGATTAAACCCAATAGTTCATTTGCTCTTTCTCCAACTTTGGAGAAAGGTTGCTTTGTCATTTTGCCAAGTAAACATGATTCGCATTTACCATAATCCTCTAAGTCAAATGGTTCTAGAATTCCTTCTCTTTGAAGTCTTTCTAAGCGTTTCAAGTTTATATGGCCTAATCGACAATGCCACAGATAGGTGAGATCTGAATCATCCTTTTTGGCCTTTTTGGTATTTATGTTATATACTTGTTTGTCGTGATCTAATAAATAAAGTCCATTGACTAATCTAGCAGATCCATAAAACATCTCTTTAAAATAAAACGAACAACTATTGTCTTTTATTATAAAGGAAAATCCCTTAGCATCTAAGCAAGAAACTGAAATGATGTTTTTAGTAAGACTTGGAACATGGAAACATTCTTCCAGTTCCAAAACTAGCCCGGAGGGCAACGACAAATAGTAAGTTCCTACAGCTAATGCAGCAATCCGTGCTCCATTTCCCACTCGTAGGTCGACTTCACCCTTGCTTAACTTTTTACTTCTTCTTAGTCCCTGTGGATTGGAACATAAGTGTGAGCCACAACCAGTATCTAATACCCAAGAAGTTGAATTAGCAAGTATACAGTCTATAACGAAAATACCTGAAGATGGAACGATTGTTCCGTTCTTCTGATCTTCCTTTAGCTTTGGACATTCTCTTTTGTAATGGCCTATTCCATCACAATAAAGACAGCTTGATGTGGACTTGTCCTGCTTTGATTTAGCATTGCCCTTGGACTTTCCACCTTTCTTGAATGGTCTCTTTCTAGCCTTGAGTAAATCTTTGGCTTCACAGTCCAGTACTATTTCAGCCTTTCTGACAAGGTGAATAAATTCTGCAACTGTTTCTTCTCTTGGTTCACTAAGGTATTGTTGCTTGAAGCGACCAAACCCACTGTGTAGTGAATTGAGCAAGACAGAGACTGTCATCCTTTCGCTTATTGGTGTTCCTAGTAGACTTAGGCGATCAAAATATGAACACATAAGATCCACATGGAACCTCAGTGGGACGCCTACCCTCTGTTTAGTGCGAAGGAGCTGAACATGTGTTTCTTGGACCTCCATCCTATAACACCTGTTGGGAGAACTAACCTTTAGCCCAGACATTGATTCAATCAACTCATGGACGTTCAGGTCCCTGTCCTCCGTACTTCCACGACAGATATCCCTCAGATTCTTGATGAGCGTAAAAGGTTCATAGGCTACAAACCTTCTAGCCCAATCATCAGGGATATTGTTCAGCATGAGACTCATAACCTTTTTGAGATCCGCATCCCAGGCGTAAAATCTCTCAGGGGTCATGTCTCTGGCATAGTAGCTTGGCATGGGATGTGATAGTACATACTCAAGTCCATTGAGTTTGACTATTTCAACTAGCTTAGCTTCCCATTCAAGAAAATTTGTCAGGTTCAGCTTGACCATAAGCTCAGAACCCATGATGATGTTTTGATTGTTGTTTGCCATATTAAAAACTACAATTGAAAAGAATAAACAAATAAATAACCATTCACAGTTTCTCTTAATAAACTTAAATTCTAGCATACATGCATAATTCAATGTTTATTAAGCATTTTATTCAAGTTATGTGTTCCGTCAGGTGTGAATAAAATGATTCCAAGATCCTAAAATCATTGAAGAACTAAGCACAGTTTGTCGACTTAATCCTAGAACATCTTAGGTAAGCAAAAGCCTTTTGCTAATAGTCTAGAAACTATTCTTGGTTGATAGGTACGTCTAAGAACTTATTAGGTAAACCTATCGAATTTGCCACGACATAAAAGGACTCCTTACTTATATCGTTGAGTTTCACCAAAACTAACATGTACTCACAATTATTTGTGTACCTTGCCCCTTTAGGACCAATAAGTAACACCTCGCTGAGCGAAAACTATTACTAGATTGATGTAAAGGATATCCAAGCAAGTGTATATTTTGGCATGGCACCTTTTAACTCAATTTTTAAGTTTGGAACTTAAGGCTCTTACTATGTTGGTTAGATTTTAAGTGAACTAAAATCCTTAATCATGCAACATAATCAAGCTTTTGATCTCATGCATTTTAAGACATATTTAAAGCAATAAATAACTTAAAACATGCATAAGATATTTGTGATCTAGTATGGCCCGACTTCATCTTGAAGCTTTGACTTCAAAGTCCGTCTTGAAAATCTCCGTGGGAGGCACCATTTTCTTCAAATAGGATAAGCTATAACTAATTACAACTATTTGATGGTTCGCAGACCATATTTGAATTGAAAAACAACTTTGGTACTTTAGACCAATTACATTCAAATTAATGGTACGCAGACCATATTTTCTATCCTATTTGGGCCATACTAGTCACTTCATAACCTGCAAAACAGTACATATACAATATATACCATTCACCCATTCATTATCATGAATGGCCCACATAGCTGGTAAGTAAAACACATTATGCATCACGTAAACATTTGCAGCAATTAATCAAGGGCACCAATAATCTACCAATTATTCAGTCCTTATTAATTCTAATCGAGTTGTTTTAACCTTAAGGATTTGTAGACCTAATCAAGAGTTTATGACTAAAAAGCGCTCCCACTTAAACCAATAAATTCATATGCTTTACTAATTTTAAACATAAAATTGTATTTCTAGTCTAACCGGAAACATACAAATTTAATTAAAATTTAAAGCTCATATAAATTTATAATTGAATCCAAAAATTTAATTTAATTTCAGTCGCATTTAAATTAATTCATGATTTTAATTTTAGTAAAATAATTAGAATAAATTCCATTTATTATAATTATAATAGTCAAAATTAAAATCCAAAAAATTAATTCAAATTATTAATTTTAAAATTAATTAAAATTACGTGAACTGAAATTTTCAAATTAAACATTCAAAACGATCTAATCGTAACGCAAACACCCTACGCGTTGCACGCCCATGGGCCGTACGCACACAGCCACTGCTGGCCATGTGCGCGCAGCCCATGCGCTCGTCGCATAGCTGCTGCTGTCCCATCGCAAGCCTCCGCACAGCGCCCCATCGCACGCGAGCTATCGCTCGCAGTGCGCGCGCGCGAGATCGCTCGCTGGGCGCGCTGGCTCGCTCGCTGTGCGCGCGAGCCATCGCTCGCTGGGGCGCGACATCGCTCGCTGGGCGGGCGACATCGCGCGCTGTGCGCGCGAGTGATGCTGGGCGCAGCGCTCGTGGCACGCGAGCTTGCGCTCGCTGCGCGCGAGGCTGCGCGCTCTTGTGCGAGGCAGCGCGCGTTGTGGCGCAGCTCGCTTGCTGCCCACACGCGACTGCCTTGGCTCGCCCTTCGCCCATGCCCATTCGTTCATTGCTCGTGGCACACGACACAAGGCAGGGCTGCTGCCTTGTGCTCGTGCACTACGCCCTTGCTCATTGCATTCGTGCCGCACGGGCGACGAGCTCCCTTGCTCGTCGTCGCATGCCCGCATTATACAACACCCCTTAAGGGTAACACGAAGCGTCCATTGCTTCGTGCGTGCAAGTTTTATGAACGAATCGCATAAAAATTTAAAATTTATATTTAAAATTAATGACAAATTAATAAATAATATTAATTTCATAATTTTAGGGCGGAAAAATCGAAAATTTATTATCCAATTGATTTCCGATTGTTATGGATTCAAGTCTAGGTCATAAAAATTTAAAATTTATCGTAAATTTACAATTTTTATGGTGGTTTTTAATCATAGGTTTCTAATTAAATTACAATTAATTATGAAAATCAAATTAATTCTAAATTATTCTAATTTTCAACAAATTAATCATAATTACAAATTAGATTGCATAATTAACAAGACTAGGCATTCAAACTTGTTAAACATATGCAGTAGGTCAATCAAAAATTCAAGATTTATCAACAAGAATCGCAAATATTTAATTTAACATCTTAAATTTACGAAATTTTGCATTCGAAAAACTAAAACCTTCGAAAAGTCATAGTTAGGCTTCGAATTTGAGAATTCTGGGTTCGGCAGAAAAATACTAATTTTGTCAAAATTTTAGAATGCCTTTTACATGCGGAATTGACACAAAAATCACTCGATTTGGATGAGTAACGAAGAAACTGCCGAAAAACTGCGTACGTATAATTAAATAAACGCAATTTGCAATTAATTAACAATTACGAAAATTAATCACCCCTTTTAATTCTTGCAAATTTGTAATATTTAACCATGTTCATGCAATTTAGATTATGAAAATAATAAGGGGCTCGTGATACCACTGTTAGGTTATGATTCATATGACATTACATAGATCATGCGGAAACAACCATTAACCCAGGACAACATATTATTTACACATAATCATATAGCATAATTTAGATGCATACTCTTTGTTGCGTGCCCTCCCTAGCTGCGCCCGAACCGAACAAGAACAAGTCTTTTAGGACTCCAAGTGTCGTCCCTCCGTAGATAGTCCACAGCACGTCCGGATCCGCCTTAAGATTGACCAACTAGAATCGCCCTTAAGGTACTAGAAAATTTCGGCACTTTATGAGCAAGATGTGTTTTAATTTTCTCTCAAAAACTCACTTTTGAATACTTTGAAACTTGTGTATAAATTATGACCCCTAGGCCTTTATTTATAGAGTTATGGAAAAGGAATTGTAATCCTAGTAGGATACGAATTAATTGAAATTAGAATCCTACATGAATTCTATTTAATTAATTTATCCAATTAGGAATAGAAATTTAATCATACACTGACTCTTGTAGATTCAGGAATCACGCATGAGCACAAACACACACACACACGGCAGCCACAAGGGCTGCCCATGCGCGTGCGAGCAGCAGCCCACGCAGCACGGCCCACGCATCTGTGGCCCTTGGCGCGCGCTGGGCCTGCCTTGCGGTAGGCCTGGGCGCTGCCTTGGCTGGGCTTGTGGCGCGCATGCTTGCTGGGCGATGGCCCCGGCTTCGTGCTGGGCCTTCGTCCGGCAAGCCTCGTCCGATGCTAATTCGTACGATACGCTTCCGATTAAATTTCCATTTCCGGAATCTATTTCCGATTACGAACAATATTTAATATTTCCGATTCCGGAATTAATTTCCGTTTCGAACAAATATTTAATATTTCCGTTTCCGGAATTATTTTCCGATTCCGGTAATATTTCCGATTCTGACAATATTTCCGTTTCCGGCAATATTTCCGATTCTGGTAATATTTCCATTTCCAATAATATTTTCCGATACGTACCATGTTTCCGTTTCCGGCAACATCTACGACTTGGATAATATTCATATTTCCGATACGATCCATATTTCCGTTTCCGGCAATATCATCGTTTCCGGAGTATTCATTTCTTGCCTGTGACGATCTTAGCTCCCACTGAAACCAAGATCCGTCGGTTCCGAATATTCATAGATGGAGTATTTAATGCCATTAAATACTTGATCCGTTTACGTACTATTTGTGTGACCCTACGGGTTCAGTCAAGAGTAAGCTGTGGATTAATATCATTAATTCCACTTGAACTGAAGCGGCCTCTAGCTAGGCATTCAGCTCACTTGATCTCACTGAATTATTAACTTGTTAATTAATACTGAACCGCATTTATTAGACTTAACATAGAATGCATACTTGGACCAAGGGCATTATTTCCTTCAGGTATAAGGTTTCAACTTACTAAACAAGGTCCTCGGCCCTCATAAAGTAGTGAAAAGCTAAAAGGGAACAACGATCAATCGATCTGAATCAATATATAAAAAATAATCTAGTGTTCCCAATCAAACATGTTTGCATCAATCATCTACTAACATGTTATAATCCTCATAACGAAATATATATGTTCAACATGTCCATCCAACAATATTAAACACGAAATTCCAACATAATCAAGCTCATCAACATATTTCAACTTGGTTTCAACAGATAACACACATTCCAAGCACACAGGTATGTACGTACCTTGTGTAAACAAACTGATAGGTCACTTTAACACTTTCCAAAGTCGCCTAAGGAGAATTCTCCGCCTAAAACAACCAACAAATAATCCCAATCAATTCCTAATCATTCACGACTATAATAAAGCATTCTAAATACATCCTAAACATATTTAGAACCTTCCCCAATATCAAAACTTGAACATTTGATTTCCTAGCATCATAATTATTGAATTAGTGATTGAAATTCGTTGAAAATTCTTTGCAAACATCGTACTTTAAATTTCAAGCATATAAATTTGTTTAAAATCTTCCTCAACACCAAATTACCATGCTTAGAATATAAAAATAATAGTTTTAATCATTCCAAATCATTCTACCATGATCCAACATCATTAAAAACTTAGAATTCCCGCTTTGACTAATTTAAATTCTCGTTTCAATCAATGTATGAAATCTGAAAATTAATAATTTAATCATACAATATTAAAATCTGAAATAAGTAAATAAATCTTAAAAATCATAATTTCAATTCACTCCAACAATATTTAAATTAATACATATGATATAAAAAAAATTAGCTTTGGGTTTTAAAAATTAACCGACGAGAGAGGACGACGGTGGCAGGCGGTGAGGCGCGGCCGGAGGCGGCAGCACTGCTCGGCGGCAGCAAGGAGAGGGTGGCGCGACTCGGTTGCTGCTGCGCAAAAACCAAAACGAGAGAGGAGAGCAAGAGCGAAAAAGATCGTGAGAAGGGTAGCGAAGCTGCAAGAAACGAACGAAAGAGTAAGGAAGAAGAACGAAGGAGAAGAAGAAGGTTACCGTGCAGCTGGCGGTCGCGGCGGCGGTATGTGGTCGGCGGCTGGGGCTGAGAGTACCAAGGTTTGAAGGTTTGCTAGTTTACGTGAGTTTGAATGAGAGATAGGTTTTGCTTCTTTTTTTCTCTTTTGCGTTTTCACGTGAAGTTCAAATGGGGTTTTGGCTTTGTTTATTTTTTATTTTTTTATTTTGTTTCACGTGAATTAGAGTTAGAGAAGGGAGTATGGGGTTTATTGTTTGGGCTTTGCAAAAATGGTCTTGAACTAGGATTTAGTTGTAGGATTCGAATCCAAAACCAACTAGGATCGTTTTCTAAATTCAATCAGTTTTCGTAACTCGATTTCTTTTCAACTTAAAATTCTAAAATTATTTTGATTTCATAAATCATTAAAAATATTCAAAATGTAATAAAATAAATATACGTTAATTATATATTTATTTCTCAAATTCGTAAATTCTTATTTAAATATATTAAATATACGTTAAAATATATAAATAACGTTTATAAATTTACGGGGGATTACAATCTACCCCTCTTAAAAGAAGTTTCGTCCCGAAACTTGACACGAAAAATCACATATCACATATTTCTCCAAACTTCTCAACTTATTCTTACTGGAGAAGTACTTTGTGCCACTCATGTGCACTCTTTTGCCAGCTTTTAGTTGTTTGTGCTACTCAAGAACACCTTTTCTTATGTGGAGAATCTATTTATTTTGCATCAACATGTATAAGTTGCTAAAAAAATGTGCATAAAATGCATAAAGTTGCCATAAAAATAGGTAAAAAGCGCAAATTTCTATCACATTCTACCCCCTTAAAGAAAACGAGTTACGGCCCCGTAACTCATCTCAGGGAATAACTTTGGATATTTCTACTTCAACGAATCATGTTCCCAGTGCTATATTTCCACTAAAATCGTAGCAAGTGGGATTTCTACACTTCTTTCCACACGATGCCTCAATAGGTGCCATCTTAAAGGTCGCATAGTAACTATTGTTGTAAGAAAATTCAATCAAATCTATGTGGTTCTCGACTACCCTTAAAGTCAATAGCACAGGCTTTCAACATATATTCCATAGTTTGGTTAGTCCTCTCATCCTGACCATCAATTGCAGGGTGGACAGAAGTACTCTTTTTCAATGTTGTTCCCAAGATTCAATTGGAACTTTTTGCCAAAATTTTAGACTTTTATGGTCAGTAAGGTGAAGGAAATAATGCCCTTGGTCCAAGTATGCATTCTATGTTAAGTCTAATAAATGCGGTTCAGTATTAATTAACAAGTTAATAATTCAGTGAGATCAAGTGAGCTGAATGCCTAGCTAGAGGCCGCTTCAGTTCAAGTGGAATTAATGATATTAATCCACAGCTTACTCTTGACTGAACCCGTAGGGTCACACAAATAGTACGTAAACGGATCAAGTATTTAATGGCATTAAATACTCCATCTATGAATATTCGGAACCGACGGATCTTGGTTTCAGTGGGAGCTAAGATCGTCACAGGCAAGAAATGAATACTCCGGAAACGATGATATTGCCGGAAACGGAAATATGGATCGTATCGGAAATATGAATATTATCCAAGTCGTAGATGTTGCCGGAAACGGAAACATGGTACGTATCGGAAAATATTATTGGAAATGGAAATATTACCAGAATCGGAAATATTGCCGGAAACGGAAATATTGTCAGAATCGGAAATATTGCCGGAATCGGAAAATAATTCCGGAAACGGAAATATTAAATATTTGTTCGAAACGGAAATTAATTCCGGAATCGGAAATATTAAATATTGTTCGTATCGGAAATAGATTCCGGAAATGGAAATTTAATCGGAAGCGTATCGTACGAATTAGCATCGGACGAGGCTTGCCGGACGAAGGCCCAGCACGAAGCCGGGGCCATCGCCCAGCAAGCATGCGCGCCACAAGCCCAGCCAAGGCAGCGCCCAGGCCTACCGCAAGGCAGGCCCAGCGCGCGCCAAGGGCCACGGCTGCGTGGGCCGTGCTGCGCGGGCTGCTGCTCGCACGCGCATGGGCAGCCCTTGTGGCTGCCGTGTGTGTGTGAGTTTGTGCTCATGCGTGATTCCTGAATCTACAAGAGTCAGTGTATGATTAAATTTCTATTCCTAATTGGATAAATTAATTAAATAGAATTCATGTAGGATTCTAATTCCAATTAATTCGCATCCTACTAGGATTACGATTCCTTTTCCATAACTCTATAAATAAAGGCCTAGGGGTCATAATTTATACATAAGTTTCAAAGTATTCAAAAGTGAGTTTTTTGAGAGAAAATTAAAACACATCTTGCTCATAAAGTGCCGAAATTTTCTAGTACCTTAAGGGCGATTCTAGTTGGTCAATCTTAAGGCGGATCCGGACGTGCTGTGGACTATCTACGGAGGGACGACACTTGGAGTCCTAAAAGACTTGTTCTTGTTCGGTTCGGGCACAGCTAGGGAGGGCACGCAACAAAGAGTATGCATCTAAATTATGCTATATGATTATGTGTAAATAATATGTTGTCCTGGGTTAATGGTTGTTTCCGCATGATCTATGTAATGTCATATGTATCATAACCTAACATAAGGATCTTATATGTTGCGCCTAAAAGGTAATTTCTCCAAATCTTCAAAGCGAATACAATACAGCTAGCTCTAGGTAATGGGTAGGGTAATTAACCTCATAAGGTTTCAATTGACGCGACGCATATGCAATCACCTCCCATTCTGCTGCAATACACATCCCATACCATTTTTTTTCAGAACATCTCTATACACCTCAAACCCCTCATTCCATCAGGCAGTGTCAAAACAGGTGTGAAGGTTAAACGCTCTTTTAAAATCTGGAAAGTTTCCTCACATTTCTCACTCCACTGGTATTGATTCCTTTTTCATCAGATTGATTATTCGTTTTGCTCTCTTCGAAAGGTCTCTCACAAACCTCTTATAATAGCCAGTTAGGCCTAGGGAACTTCAGATATCAGACACGTTACTTTGGAGTAGATCACTCACTCACAGCTTGAATCTTAGCAGGGTCTATATAAACTCCTTCTACACAACTTTCCCTTTTTACCGAACCTCTTTACGCCTTTCATGGATGTATAACTTTCGGGCTTAACTCTTAGTTCTTTCACCAATTCTTATAATTCCTCCCATCTTTTCAAGACACAAAATGATTTCTAGCGATCCTGGACCACTCGAATCTTTTCTTAAATTTATTCCTTTACGTAACGTAGTTTTCAATCAATTTAGTCCTTCACTTTTCCGTCGTCTTTAAGATTTGTATACTTCATCTAATAAAACTGGATTCTTTCTAAGCGTCTCCAAATAATCCTCAAGTGTTTGTCATGCTCTTTCTCATTCCTTGAATAAATCAGGATATCGTCAATAACATAATAACGAACTTAATTCGGAAATCGTGGAAAATCTTATTCATCAAATCCATAATTATGGCAGGTGCATTGGTTAACCCAAAAGACATTACTCAAAACCCATAATGACAATAAAGAGTCCTAATGAGGTCTTAGGCCCTTATCAGCTATCCTCAATTGGTGATACTTCAAACACAAATCAGTCTTCGAGAACACACTCGCCCGACTCAATTGATCCAATATGTCATCTATCATAGGCAAAGGATACGAGTATCCTTGATGGTGTTTAGCTCCCTAAAATCGATGCATAATTCCATACTCTTATCTTTCCCTTAATAAGCAACACAGGAGCTCCCCACGGTGATGCACTAGGCCTAATATACCCCTTAACGAAACAACTCTTGCAATTGTGTCTTAATTCGCTCATTTCAGGAGGTGTCATTCTATATGGTGCTTTAGTTATAGGTGTCGTTTCAGGATTTAACTCTATAGTGAACTCAAGGACTCTAACAGGTAACATACTTGCAATTTCACTTGGAAACACATCAATGAATCTACTCGCAATGGCAACATCCTTGATTTTCACTCCAACTTCTTCACTCACCTCTAACACACTACAGAGAAATCGTTCACACTCCCTATTCATCAATTTCCTCACTTGCATTACAGAAATCACTAAAGGTTCTTGGACTTCTCAACACATCCACATGAGGTCGACCTTCCCATAAGGTTCCTTAAACTTACTTTATGAATATCACAATCTACCTTAGCCTTGTAAAAACTTGACCAATCCATTCCCAGAATTACCACTAGGTTTCCCAGAGTAAACTCTATCAAATCAAAAAGAAAACGCAATCTTTTATCTTCCAAGACAAGTTCTTAAACAACTTGATATACCCTATGGTTACACCAGTAGGTATACTAACAGGTAAATCAACTACCTCAAAATCTACTAAATTTAGACTCTTAACAACAAGTGACAAAACGAAAGAATAAGTTGCTACTGAATCAAATAATGTTTTCACTAGCACGGGGTTAAAAGAAACAGTACCATGAACTACGTCTGCAGAATATTCAGCTTCTTTTCTACTCATCATGAATAGTTTGCCCGGAGCCTTATTCTGGTTGTTGTTATCATTTGCAGGCTTATTATAGTTCTCTTGATTGTTTTGTGTCCCTCCAGGCTTTGAATTTTGACCTCCACACTGGTTAAACCTCTCTTGGTTCCCACCTCCAATACTATTTTGTTCCTTTCTGTGCTTAGTGAAGCACTCAAACCCTCTATGCCCCCTTTTCTGACAATAGTGGCAATTCACCAATTTTCCTTTACAGTCCTTCCCAGGGTGGTTATTGTTGCACCTCTTGCAGTGATACACTCTCTCGGATTTACTCCTATTGTTGTGCCCCTGACTGTTTCCTCCTCGACAATTTCCATTTCCATTCCCATTCATATTCTCATTCATATTCTCATTCATATTCCTCTTGAAACTTCCTTGGTTTTCCCGGGCATTAAACTCTTTTCTTTTCTCCCCAACAACATTTTTCTCGTCCCTTATGGACTGCAAACCATAAATATGAGCGGTCCTCTTATACACATTATCTAAAGATGTAAAGGTTTCTCCACCTAATCCCAACTGGATCTCATCGGTCAACCCTTGCCCAAACCTCTGAGCCTTTATCTCTTCTGTGGCTACAACCTCAGGTGCAAACTTCGACAGCGCTATAAATTTGCTATAATATTCAGCGATGGTCATACTCCCCATCCCAAGGTTTATGAATTCCTGCGCTTTTCGTTTTGTTATAAAAGGAGGATAAAACTTTTCCCTCAATGCAACAACAAATGAGTCCCAATTAAATCCCTCGGCAGTACTTAGCCTAGTTTCATTCTCTCTCCACCACAGATCGGCTTCATCTTTTAGGTAAAGGACAGCTTGACCTACTCTCATACTCCTAGGGTAACTCACAGCCTCAAACAGTTTCTCAAACTCCCTAATCCAATTTTCTAAGAAGGTAGGGTCTGGTTGCCCCTTGAAGTATGGTGGTTTAACCCTAGCAAGTCTTTCAAACATTTCCCCTGCAGAATTGGGGCGCTCAGTTCTTTCCTGAGTCAGCTTTTCCGCCAAGAGGCGAATAGCAACGGCTAGATCATTGTTGTTGGCCATTCTAGAACGCGACCTGCAATTAGTATACTCTACTTTAGGTTTGAAACATCACCTATACGTTATCCCATATAATTTAATACTTGAATTGACCATAAAGATCGCCTCAACCAACAATGTTCACATTAATACACATCATTTACGAAGGCACGACAATCGTTTACGAAGGTGCAACGATCGTCTACAAGATGCAATAATCATTGAAAAATAATCATCCTCAATAATTCACGAAAGACATTCACACACTGCACATAAGGCATAACATTTTGAATCATATTGGTCATGAGGGTCTAGATTGGCCCTCACTTCCTTTATGTACTCAAATCATTTAATATTATTGTGGCAATTAAATTGATCCACAATTCACACTGAGTATGCAACCAATAGAAAAATTAATCCATGACGTGTTACCTAAAGGTTGGGGTATTATGGAATCCTCAAAATAGAATAAAGAACAATTCCTTGAAAACTTTAACTTTTATTGCTAACTCCATAAAGGTTTATTACATCCTTCAAAATAATAAAGAACCTTTCAAACTTCAATAAACTTTGACCTTAAACTGTTGTAGCTTTGCTACTTATTCTTTAAAACATAAAAGAGCCAATTAACTATTATGACTTCAAAGTATTTGTGGCCTCTTGCCTATCCATTGCTCCTGAGACTTGCGTAGTGAAATTTAGATCTCAAGATCATCAAACTCTTCCTCAGGGTCTTCATCTTCTTCCATGTCTTCATCTTGATTAGGCTCACTTGCAATCTCCTGTTCACTTTCGAGCTCTGCATCTGAATCACTAGAAATCTCAATGGTTGGCTCATGGGCCGCTGGGTTAGGATTCTCTGCCTCAACACCTACATTCTCATTCTCCACAGCTACATCATTCTCCTCTAGGTCATTATTTACACTTACTCCCATAGGTTCTTCAGTAACTACATCTCCAACATGACTCCCTACGATTTTACCGTCTCTAAACCCACTTTCTGCCGCCTCAATAATGGTGGTCAAAATTTCTGAGTCATATTTCCATCTACCATCCCAAGTCCCATACTTAGCCAAGTTTGGAGTTCCATTTTCAGAATGCATGTCTTTAAACTTTTCCTTGAGTTCTAGGTATGGAAATTTGTTAGGTAAGCAATTCATGATAGTGGCTGCTATGGTATCCTTTCTCATTTAGATAGGTTGCCCTTGAACTTTAGCATGATATTCACATCCAAACACAATTTTCTTCACGTAAATGTCAGGGGTCTCTATATCAAGTTTCTCGAAGGATCCTATGTTGGTATACTTGGAAAGAAACATTTTATTCCTGAAATAAACAATTCCATGTCTCACTAACGATTTTCCAACCAAATCATAAACAAAGTTCAATAATGCAATAAGTTTGGTGAAAGCAAACAATTCTTTATGCACATTTAAATGTAACATTAAACAATTAGCACACGCACGTACATAACAATCAATTTCTTATGCTAGCATTGACTAGCTACTAATGCACATATAATTCTATCTTATATGCCCTTCTTATACTACCCATCTCTCATAAACTAAAGCATTGAAATAATTTAAATGACAAAGTAAAAGAACGATAATATAAGAAAATTATAACATAAAATAATAACATAAATATAAATATGAAATAAATAAAGTAAAATAAATTAAGAAAATGTGTAGCAAATAAATTCGAAAATAAAGTTATTAATTCGAAAAAGATTTATATTTTTTTAAAATAACGAATTCTAACTCTTGAAACAACTTAAAAAAAATTTGAACTTCTAAAAAAAAATTGTACTCATTTTTTTTTTTGGATAATAAATAATAAGAAAAGAATAAAAATTTCGAAAGTCACTTTAATTCGAATAAATGATTTGATTCCGAACTTAAATAAGAAATATTATATACTTTCAAAAAAAATAAAAGGAAATCGGCCCCCCAAAAAAAAGTACCAATTTTTGAATACTATAATACGTAGAAGCTCGATTTTTAAGAAATTTATTTTAAATAACTAGATAGTTAGGCGCCTAAAAAATTATTAAAGTAAAACCTTAGCTTCTAGATACCACTTTGTAATACCGACAATTCCCTTTTTCTAAAACAACCCTTTTACAAATATAACTATAGAGAATTACCAAGGCATTATCGCCCGTGTGAAAACGTACGGCTTATTCAGAATTTTGCAGCGGAAAACATAAAACTAACTTTTAGGTTCATAAATAATCGATTACATATTAAGTCCAAAACCAATTAACGGAAATAAGGAAATATGAATAGTACGACAACTTTCAAATCTAAGTTAACAAACCAAATCACTTAATAAAACAAATATAACTACAAGCTCTCTAATCCCGATCCCAATGATGCATCATCTTCAAACCTGTAGATGGGCAACGCTTATTGATCCTTAGAGACTGCTCACCAAAGTTGGGTCATCACAGGATCAATAAGGCATAGACATGATCAACACACACAAACAAAGCACGTAATCAGCAAAGCTGAGTACTACATACTAAAACAATAATAATCCTAACATGGTACTATTAAACGAACCATCCTAACATGATACTAATGAACATAAATAAGGAAGACGACCATACTTGACTAGACTAGGCTAGACTTATAACAATAATATTATTTTAGTTGAAATAGACAATGGACCGAGTTTTCTAGCTAGAGGCTTCACTAAGGAAGACGAGGTACGGGCGCGACTCCGTAACCTCAGTGACCTGCGATATCGAGGAATGTTTGAATAAAAATAGGACACGGTGATCAATCCGGTCCGAATTAAAGGCCATGGGCTACCACCATGAACCCCAACTCCTGTTTGTCCGTCACTTTAGACGTGCACAGTCTAAAGCTATTGCTACTCAGTTTCACTTTACATGATTTACAAATTGAAACCCTGTTATGACTCAACAATCACATAAGGCATACAAACCACATGTATTCACAACCGTTTTTATCTTGGAATTAAGTAAGTGATCACAAAGGTATCAAAAAAGACTCATTCCAATTAAATCCAACCTTTCCTTTGATACTGATCAACCCCTCTATATGGGTATAAGGTTTCAACTTACTAAACAAGGTCCTCGGCCCTCATAAAGTAGTGAAAAGCTAAAAGGGAACAACGATCAATCGATCTGAATCAATATATAAAAAATAATCTAGTGTTCCCAATCAAACATGTTTGCATCAATCATCTACTAACATGTTATAATCCTCATAACGAAATATATATGTTCAACATGTCCATCCAACAATATTAAACACGAAATTCCAACATAATCAAGCTCATCAACATATTTCAACTTGGTTTCAACAGATAACACACATTCCAAGCACACAGGTATGTACGTACCTTGTGTAAACAAACTGATAGGTCACTTTAACACTTTCCAAAGTCGCCTAAGGAGAATTCTCCGCCTAAAACAACAAACAAATAATCCCAATCAATTCCTAATCATTCACGACTATAATAAAGCATTCTAAATACATCCTAAACATATTTAGAACCTTCCCCAATATCAAAACTTGAACATTTGATTTCCTAGCACCATAATTATTGAATTAGTGATTGAAATTCGTTGAAAATTCTTTGCAAACATCGTACTTTAAATTTCAAGCATATAAATTTGTTTAAAAACTTCCCCAACACCAAATTACCATGCTTAGAATATAAAAATAATAGTTTTAATCACTCCAAATCATTCTACCATGATCCAACATCATTAAAAACTTAGAATTCCCGCTTTGACTAATTTAAATTCTCGTTTCAATCAATGTATGAAATCTGAAAATTAATAATTTAATCATACAATATTAAAATCTGAAATAAGTAAATAAATCTTAAAAATCATAATTTCAATTCACTCCAACAATATTTAAATTAATACATATGATATAAAAAAAAATTAGCTTTGGGTTTTAAGAGTTAACCGACGAGAGAGGACGACGGTGGCAGGCGGTGAGGCGCGGCCGGAGGCGGCAGCACTGCTCGGCGGCAGCAAGGAGAGGGTGGCGCGACTCGGTTGCTGCTGCGCAAAAACCAAAACGAGAGAGGAGAGCAAGAGCGAAAAAGATCGTGAGAAGGGTAGCGAAGCTGCAAGAAACGAACGAAAGAGTAAGGAAGAAGAACGAAGGAGAAGAAGAAGGTTACCGTGCAGCTGGCGGTCGCGGCGGCGGTATGTGGTCGGCGGCTGGGGCTGAGAGTACCAAGGTTTGAAGGTTTGCTTGTTTACGTGAGTTTGAATGAGAGATAGGTTTTGCTTCTTTTTTTTCTCTTTTGCGTTTTCACGTGAAGTTCAAATGGGGTTTTGGCTTTGTTTATTTTTTATTTTTTTATTTTGTTTCACGTGAATTAGAGTTAGAGAAGGGAGTATGGGGTTTATTGTTTGGGCTTTGCAAAAATGGGCTTGAACTAGGATTTAGTTGTAGGATTCGAATCCAAAACCAACTAGGATCGTTTTCTAAATTCAATCAGTTTTCGTAACTCGATTTCTTTTCAACTTAAAATTCTAAAATTATTTTGATTTCATAAATCATTAAAAATATTCAAAATGTAATAAAATAAATATACGTTAATTATATATTTATTTCTCAAATTCGTAAATTCTTATTTAAATATATTAAATATACGTTAAAATATATAAATAACGTTTATAAATTTACGGGGGATTACAGAAAGTCTATGGAAAACTACCTCTACTCAAATAGGAACAAAGACCAACGGCCGAAAGAAAGACTATATTGGTGAACTGGCCTACATGGGGAAGCCAAGCATTAGGCACCCAGGCATGGCTCTTTGACGACAGCCGATACATCTCGGCTTGGAACAAGGGCTTTACTAGTCCCCATTCCCTTGACGAAAGGCGAGGGAAGGCGTCATCTTTAGATAAATAGCGGGGCCGACGGTTCCACCTAGAAAGACGCCTTGAAAGAGAGAGGTCTTCCATTCGAACAATAGACCACTTCTACCTCCACCAAACCCAACTAGAAGTTTTACCCACCACCGTCTTATATCCCCGACGGCTGTAAAGGGTGAACCATCCCTGGGGAGAACGAGAGGAAGGGGCAATAACTACAAGACGAAGGAAAGCAGGAAAGGAAGGGGTGATGCCGCTCAAAGCGCATTTGGCAATAAATCCAAAAACGTTTGCCCAAGAGTTAGGCGTCAGTTGAGCAAGGCCAATATCATACCCCTCCAAGACGTCCATCACAAAGGGATGCAAAGGAAATCTAAGACCCAATCTAAAGGTAGCAGTATAGACAGCTACCTCTCCCTAAGAGAGTTGGTCCACGGAATCATGGGGTCGAGGGCTCCTAAGACTAAAACCTGGGGGCAGAAGCAGAAAACGCTCAAAGTCACGTTCTTGCTCCCTCAGGTACCTCAACCACTTCATGCTGGGAAAGATGTCAGAAGGAAACAAATTGACATCCTCCTTCCCCCGGACCATAGGAGGAAGGTTTTTTGCAAACTCCTCGTCTGAAGAGCTAGAGGAGTCATCTTCAAAATCCTCGCGTGGAACACGGGGACGGCAAGCCACATTCTTCCTTCTTCTAGGAGAATGTGCCGTTCTTATGGCCCCGTCTCCTGTATTACGAGAGGAACGGACTCCACTCCTACTTCCTTGGGACGGGTTCGAAAAAGGAACCATATCGTCCCCATCTCGCGGTGCAGCCCATGCACGCACGTTGGCTGTTTGTCTAATTCGAGCCATGCCGTCCTGCATAAGGAACAGGACGTCTGACTTTAGAAAAATAAAGAAAGAGATGGGCGTCATAACCCCCAGGACGCCTCCTCATGACACTATAAACGATAAAAAAGAGGGGGCCCATAAGCATGCAGAAAACAAGAGTTTTGATAGAGAACTTACCAGAAAATGATCAAACTGATGAGAAGTCTTGATAAATCTTCTAAATCCTCAAGAACACTGAACAAAGAATCCAAGAACACTCAAACGCAAACACAAGCAGATCTTTGGCAAAACGAAATTCTCTTTCTCTCTCTAAGAAAATTGCTCTGAGGTAACAAAAGAAAAATGAAAGAAGTTCTGAAGGTTTTAAAGGAAAACCTGAGCTCTGAAAAGCCCTCACATGTGGCACTCCCTCCGATCAAGCAGCCTACCCCACAGGGGCGAGGGGCATCCTCCTTGAGGGGCAAATGATGTGGCCTAAAAGAACGCCACCTGGCTGTACCATTAAAGCCCAAAAAGAAGGCCCAAAGGCCCATCAGCAGGCAAATCTCAAACCCGCATACACACGCAGGGCCAAAACCCATCAGTGGGTCATGGGACCCACTTGCTCAGGAGGAGCCCCATTCCTCTATTTCCCAAAAAGAAAGGCCCAAACGCTTAAGAGGCCCACCAGGTCTAAATCAAGCCCCCAAAACTTAGCAGGACACGTGTCCTGATCTTGCATAGCATCCAATCATGCAGGACCAGTTCCCAAGTAACCCTAGCACTATAAATAGTGCAGATCCCTAGGTAAAAGGGGCAATCAATTCATTCCCACCAACCTAAAACTATCTTTGCTCTGCCTTCTCTCTACAAATTACTTATCTCTCTAGCTTATACTTAAGCATCGGAGGGAATATTCCTACGGAAATATTCTTGTTTTGCAGGTTGCCAGAAGTTCGTGCCAGGTCATACTTGATACCTTCGAGGAACGCGTGCCACGTCAGCACCGTAAAAGATCCCACAACAAATGCCACTCCAACATAACGAGAGCAAGCACGCACCTTCGGGATGCGTGTAACACCATAATAATTCCTTGCTTTTTTAAAACTATATCTTGAATAAAAATAAAGGAATTACTAAAGTATTACCACTACCGTGATTATTGCTAAGGCTATGTACCAGAATAATGCAACAGAACTATCAACTAACCTTTAAAAACTGAATAAAATAGTTAAAGGTCTTCTTACAAATCGGAACCATTAAATTCCCTAATTAAAATTCAACTTAAAAGACATTATTAAAATTAGAGTTTATAAAACCAAAGAAGTAAAACACTCTCAAAATTTTCAATCTCGAAATGCCGACATAACTTCACCTGCAAGCTACCTCTACTATTCCTGCTTTAAAAATACTACTCACCAACAAAGCAAGTGCAACGATAGATCGCCGTAGAGTCATTATGGAATAGGCCATGAACGGAAGCACACGAAAGCACGTAATCAGCAAAACTGAGTACACATAAGCTAAAGGCAATCTAAACTAAGCATGCTTCACTGGCAAGCAACTAAATAAAATCACTTGCAAAGCCACATCCTTAAAAAATCAATTCAACATATACAGAATAATAAAATGACAAGATTTAACTCTTTACAAAAGCTCATAACTCTACTACTTCAATTTGATTTGAAGAATTGGATTAAGTATCGAACGGGTTTCTTTCTTACTATTGCCCAAAATGGACTAGTATTTGAGATCTACCCAAACGCTAATTATGAATAATAACCTACGTCACAAAACGTACGGAATTCCAGCGCATGATAAATAGTACAACGTCTCGTATTACAGTAGAAACCACATACTACTAAAGGTGCATACATTTCAAGAGTTTTGAAGCTTATCCTCTCACTTTATGTTATTAATATGTTATTCAAAGGCCGAATCACGACTCAATTAAATAAAACAAACACACTTATCAAATAAAAAAATCCATTTTAATCCTTCAATACTTGTGATCAAAGAAACATTTGACTTTAATTGATTTCTTTAACTACTCCTCATTGGCTCAACATGATTAAATTAACATGAGATATATGCCATAGAAGGCACAAATATCCTCCTTGGCTCAACATGACTTGATTAACATGAGAGCTATGTCATAAAAGACACAAATAAACCTTGCCTAAACTCCTCCTTGACATGCTTATAATCAAAAGTACAAACATAAATATTACCCTTAACATGAGGTAATTAAAAGTACAAAATGTAACTTTGCTTGCATGCATGTAATTAAAAGTGTTGCGACTAAACCAAAAATTAGAACAAACTTATCTGATTCGATGAACTGAACGAAAAACAATTGTTGCGTCGTGGACACCCACTGTCCTAAAAGACGATTCCGCGCTACCTCCCGGTGCAGTAGAACAGAATGCGGTCGCCTTTGAGATCTACCCAAACGCTAATTATGAATAATAACCTACGTCACAAAACGTACGGAATTCCAGCGCATGATAAATAGTACAACGTCTCGTATTACAGTACAAACCACAGACTACTAAAGGTGCATACATTCCAAGAGTTTTGAAGCTTATCCTCTCACTTTATGTTATTAATATTTTATTCAAAGGCTGACTCACGACTCAATTAAATAAAACAAACACACTTATCAAATAAAAAAAATCCATTTTAATCCTTCAATACTTGTGATCAAAGAAACATTTGACTTTAATTGATTTCTTTAACTACTCCTCATTGGCTCAACATGATTAAATTAACATGAGATATATGCCATAGAAGGTACAAATATCCTCCTTGGCTCAACATGACTTGATTAACATGAGAGCTATGTCATAAAAGACACAAATAAACCTTGACTAAACTCCTCCTTGACATGCTTATAATCAAAAGTACAAACATAAATATTACCCTTAACATGAGGTAATTAAAAGTACAAAATGTAACTTTGCTTGCATGCATGTAATTAAAAGTGTTGCGACTAAACCAAAAATTAGAACAAACTTATCTGATTCGATGAACTGAACGAAGAACAATTGTTGCGTCATGGACACCCACTGTCCTAAAAGACGATTCCGCGCTACCTCCCGGTGCAGTAGAACAGAATGCGGTCGCCCTCCAGGATTAGCGCAACTCCGACGTTGTGTGCACTCACAAAGCTGGATGGAGTCAGAACATATGCCCAAAACCGAGAGCAATTTTGTGTGAGAGAAAGAATGTGTTTTCATATTTGTGTGAATGATTTTCTGTGTTTGAAGGAAGCTGAAACTCTGATTTAAGTAATCAGAAGGAGAGCAAGGCCCAAGGCCCAAGGCCCAAATCCCATGGCCCATGGCCCGAGGCCCGAGCCCGGCCCGGCGCGCGCGCGTGTGTGATGTGTCCACCCATACCACTCTCACGCTTTCTTAAACAAGAGTTACACTCATTCCCCAATAAACAAGGAGAATATGAAGAGTTTTTTCCATGTGGGACTCTTTATTTTCACTCACTTTTTTCCCTTTGTGTTTCCCAATGAGAATTTCCAACAATCCCCCACAGGTTCGAATATGCGGAAAAGAAAGGAAAAAGGAGAAGGATATTGGTTTTGGGAAAAACAAAACAATTGAATAGGTGACAATGTCTTTCGACTTGAATTAACACTTAGTGACATTTAAGCTATGATCTCTTTCCTACCAAGTGACTTTCGTATTGAACTTGATAGGGAGTTAGAAACCCGTCACTTAAAGCACGCAACTGAATATGTATGACATTCTGACTCCACGAATAAAGTGACGCCTTATACTGGCCATACGTCCGACCTGGATATGCTCATAGGTGCTCTAGAGAATAGCCCACATCGCAATTCTCATAGGAAGCGGCCACACTTCCACACCTACGTAGGTGAATCCCATCAAGTATGAGCTACCTTCACACCACCAAACATATGGTATGGGTTCATTAAGAGCCGTATGCTCAACCTCTTTCCGATTGTAGCAAGCACATTATAACATCTAGGGGATGGACAAAAAATAAAATTTTGTGCTTCCGATTTATAACATAATGTCGTCCTTTGAACTCTGTGAGTAGGAGTTCATTATTTAACAATTCATTCAATGGGCTTCAAGTCCATCCCTTCCGATGTTTCCAAAACTAGTTTTCTACATAGGCCTTTCGTTAACGGATCCGCAATGTTCATTTCAGACTTTACATAGTCTAGTGATATCACCCCACTTGACAACAATTCTTTGACGGCCTTGTGCCTCAAACGAATGTGCCTTTTCTTCCCATTGTAGGCATGGTTGTTTGCCACAAAAATAGCCGCTTGCGAATCACAATGAAGTGCAACTGAAGGAGCTGGCTTCCCCCACAGCGGAATATCTGCAAGCACATTTCTCAACCATTCTGCCTCATGACCTGCCAATTCAAGAGCAATAAACTCAGATTCCATAGTAGACATAGCAGTACAAGATTGTTTACAAGATTTCCAAGACACAGCTCCACCCCCTAGGGTGAAAACATAACCACTGGTAGAGTTAATTTCATCATTGCCAGAAACCCAGTTGGCATCGCAATAGCCTTCCAAAACTCCTGGAAACATGGAGTAGTGCAAACTCCAATCCATGGTACCCTTAAGGTACCTAAGCAATCTCTTCAAAGCATCCCAATGTTCATGACTTGGGTTATGAGTGTACCTGCTCAATCTACTCACAGAATAAGCAATGTCAGGTCTAGTGTAGTTCATCAGAAACATAACACTTCCAATAATCTTAGCATATTCAGATTGGCTAACAGGATCACCATTATTTTTCTTTAAGTGGATGCTTGGATCATAGGGAGTCCTAACTGGAACGACGTCAAAAGAGTTAAACTTTTTAAGTAATTTTTCAACATAGTGAGCTTGGCTAAGACAAATGCCATTTGGAGTTCTCTTGATTTTTACTCCTAAAATCACATCTGCCTCACCCATATCTTTCATTTCAAATTTAGAACTTAGGAAAATTTTTGTCTCATTTACTCGATCCAAGTTAGTCCCAAAAATTAACATATCATCCACATAAAGACAAATAATCACACAACCATCAGAATCATGCTTAGAGTAAACACAAGAATCACCTTCATTTACATGGAACCCATTACCTGTCATAGTCTTGTCAAATTTGTCATGCCATTGCTTTGGAGCTTGCTTAAGCCCATACAAAGACTTGACTAATTTACAAACCTTATTCTCTTGACCAGGAACAACAAACCCTTCTGGTTGAACCATGTAAATTTCCTCATCCAAATCACCATTTAAAAATGCAGTTTTAACATCCATTTGATGCACAACAAGATCATGAATGCAAGCAAGAGCAATCAAAGTTCTAATAGTAGCAATTTTAGTGACAGGAGAGTAAGTGTCAAAATAATCAACACCATGCCTTTGGGTGAATCCCCTTACCACAATTCTAGCCTTATACTTGTCAATGGATCCAGTGGATTTCAATTTTTTCCTAAAGATCCATTTACAAGTAATGGGCTTGCAACCCCTAGGCAAATCAACCACTCACTTTATTTTCACTCACTTTTTTCCCTTTGTGTTTCCCAATGAGAATTTCCAACAATCCCCCACAGGTTCGAATATGCGGAAAAGAAAGGAAAAAGGAGAAGGATATTGGTTTTGGGCAAAACAAAACAATTGAATAGGTGACAATGTCTTTCGACTTGAATTAACACTTAGTGACATTTAAGCTATGATCTCTTTCCTACCAAGTGACTTTCGTATTGAACTTGATAGGGAGTTAGAAACCCGTCACTTAAAGCACGCAACTGAATATGTATGACATTCTGACTCCACGAATAAAGTGACGCCTTATACTGGCCATACGTCCGACCTGGATATGCTCATAGGTGCTCTAGAGAATAGCCCACATCGCAATTCTCATAGGAAGCGGCCACACTTCCACACCTACGTAGGTGAATCCCATCAAGTGTGAGCTACCTTCACACCACCAAACATATGGTATGGGTTCATTAAGAGCCGTATGCTCAACCTCTTTCCGATTGTAGCAAGCACATTATAACATCTAGGGGATGGACAAAAAATAAAATTTTGTGCTTCCGATTTATAACATAATGTCGTCCTTTGAACTCTGTGAGTAGGAGTTCATTATTTAACAATTCATTCAATGGGCTTCAAGTCCATCCCTTCCGATGTTTCCAAAACTAGTTTTCTACATAGGCCTTTCGTTAACGGATCCGCAATGTTCATTTCAGACTTTACATAGTCTAGTGATATCACCCCACTTGACAACAATTCTTTGACGGCCTTGTGCCTCAAACGAATGTGCCTTTTCTTCCCATTGTAGGCATGGTTGTTTGCCACAAAAATAGCCGCTTGCGAATCACAATGAAGTGCAACTGAAGGAGCTGGCTTCCCCCACAGCGGAATATCTGCAAGCACATTTCTCAACCATTCTGCCTCATGACCTGCCAATTCAAGAGCAATAAACTCAGATTCCATAGTAGACATAGCAGTACAAGATTGTTTACAAGATTTCCAAGACACAGCTCCACCCCCTAGGGTGAAAACATAACCACTGGTAGAGTTAATTTCATCATTGCCAGAAACCCAGTTGGCATCGCAATAGCCTTCCAAAACTCCTGGAAACTTGGAGTAGTGCAAACTCCAATCCATGGTACCCTTAAGGTACCTAAGCAATCTCTTCAAAGCATCCCAATGTTCATGACTTGGGTTATGAGTGTACCTGCTCAATCTACTCACAGAATAAGCAATGTCAGGTCTAGTGTAGTTCATCAGAAACATAACACTTCCAATAATCTTAGCATATTCAGATTGGCTAACAGGATCACCATTATTTTTCTTTAAGTGGATGCTTGGATCATAGGGAGTCCTAACTGGATCGACGTCAAAAGAGTTAAACTTTTTAAGTAATTTTTCAACATAGTGAGCTTGGCTAAGACAAATGCCATTTGGAGTTCTCTTGATTTTTACTCCTAAAATCACATCTGCCTCACCCATATCTTTCATTTCAAATTTAGAACTTAGGAAATTTTTTGTCTCATTTACTCGATCCAAGTTAGTCCCAAAAATTAACATATCATCCACATAAAGACAAATAATCACACAACCATCAGAATCATGCTTAGAGTAAACACAAGAATCACCTTCATTTACATGGAACCCATTACCTGTCATAGTCTTGTCAAATTTGTCATGCCATTGCTTTGGAGCTTGCTTAAGCCCATACAAAGACTTGACTAATTTACAAACCTTATTCTCTTGACCAGGAACAACAAACCCTTCTGGTTGAACCACGTAAATTTCCTCATCCAAATCACCATTTAAAAATGCAGTTTTAACATCCATTTGATGCACAACAAGATCATGAATGCAAGCAAGAGCAATCAAAGTTCTAATAGTAGCAATTTTAGTGACAGGAGAGTAAGTGTCAAAATAATCAACACCATGCCTTTGGGTGAATCCCCTTACCACAATTCTAGCCTTATACTTGTCAATGGATCCAGTGGATTTCAATTTTTTCCTAAAGATCCATTTACAAGTAATGGGCTTGCAACCCCTAGGCAAATCAACCAACTCCCAAGTGTTGTTACTTAGGATTGACTGAAGTTCACTATCTATTGCCTCTTTCCAAAACACTGCATCAACAGATTTCATTGCCTTTTCATAGGTTCTAGGATCATCTTCCAAAATAAAGACATAAACAAAGTCATCATCAATCAAGTAAGGTTCTGTTAAGAAAGCAGTAATAAAATCATCACCATAACTGGTTTCCTTTCTTGCCCTCTTGCTCCTCCTTGGCTCCAATTCAGAATTCACATTAGAGGTGGGAGGAGCAGCAACAGGAATACTGGAAGAAGTACTAGAAGAAGGCACATCATTGATACAAGATATTTTCAAAGGAAATATAGTTTCAAAAAACTCGGCGTCTCTTGCCTCAATGATGTTACCACCTGCATAAGAATTGTTAGCACCCTTAACAAGAAAGCGATATGCAGCACTTTGGTAAGCATAACCAATAAAAATACAATCAATAGTTTTAGGACCAATCTTGTCCCTTTTGAAGCTGGGTATAGCCACCTTTGCTAGACACCCCCACACTTTCAAGTAACTTAGGTTAGGTGCACGACCCTTCCATATTTCATATGGAGTCTTGTCTAGCTTCTTGTGAGGTACCCTGTTCAAAACATGACAAGCAGATAATATAGCTTCCCCCCACATGTTATCAGAAAACCCAGAACTAATAATCATAGAATTCAACATGTTCTTCAATGTTCTGTTCTTCCTTTCAGCAATCCCATTCTGCTCGGGTGTGTAGGGAGCCGTTGTCTCATGTATGATCCCATTCTGCTCACAAAATGCCTTAAGAGTGTTAGGGTCATACTCACCACCCCTATCACTCCTAAGTCTCTTGATCTTCCTATCAAGTTGGTTCTCCACTTCGGCCTTGTATTTGAGGAACATTTCCTCAGCCTCATCTTTTGACCTGAGAAGATAAACCATGGTAAATCTTGAGCAGTCATCAACAAAAGTAATATAATACCTTTTACCACCCCTGCTCTCATAATTTTTAAAATCCCCCAAGTCACTATGAACAAGCTCTAGTACTTCAGTTTGTCTATCTATTGATTTAAATGGCTTCTTTGCAAACTTGGCCTCAACAGATACTTCACATTTTGCAAAATCAGTTTTAGAAAAACTGGGGATCAAATTAAGTTGTTTAAGCTTTTTAATTGAAGCAATGTTGAGATGACCCAACCTTGCATGCCATAAATCAATAGACTCGGCAATATAAACAGAAGAAATACTAGAATTCTTATTCATAATTTCAAGTTTGACATCAAGAGTAAATAAACCCCCATTACAGAAACCCTTTCCCACAAATTCCCCATTGTGAGTAATAACAAGCCTATCAGAATCAAATGAAAGCTTCAATCCAGCCTTCATTAGCAAGCTACCAGAAATCAGATTCCTACGCATTTCTGGAACATGCAACACATTGGTAAGAGTAATAAGTTTTCCAGAGGTAAGAGTGAGAACGATCTTCCCTTTGCCTTGAACGGTTGCAGAAGCTGAATTACCCATGAAGACATTTTCACCATCAATTTTTTCGTAGGTAGTGAACATGTCTTTGTTGGTGCAGATGTGTCTCGTTGCTCCAGTATCAACGATCCATTCAGCAACATTACCTGTCAAGTTAGCTTCTGAAACAACATCAATAAAATGGTTAGGATCAGAAACTTCATTAGCTTCAGCAAGGTTGGCTTGGTTCTGATCAGGCTTCTTCTTGGATCTGCAATCTACAGACTTGTGACCAGTTTTCCCACATTCAACACATTTCCCCTTGAACTTATACTTCATTGGTTTCCCTTGAAGCTTGAAAGGACTGCCCTTTCCCTTAAACCTATCAGAATATGCATTAGGCTTAGGTTCTACAAGGTTAGCCTTAGCGGAACCGGAAAACACAGATTGACCCTTATCCTTAATACGATTTTCCTCCTCAATTTTCAGGTGACCTACAAGCTCCTCTAAGGTAAGGTCCTTCTTTTTATGCATCAACTGATTACGAAAATCTTTCCAAGAGGGTGGGAGTTTCTCAATTAAAACTATAGCAAGAGTAATATCACAAATACCCAAACCCTCGGCAGCCATAGCAATGCAAATATTTTCATAAGCATGAATCTGATCAATAATTGGTTTATCATCTTGAACTTGAAAACCTAACCACTTACTGACACAATAACGCTTAGTACCAGCATCATCAGTTCCATACTTCTTTTCTAATGCATCCCAAATATCCCTAGCATGACCAAACCCCATATAGATATCAAGAAATGCATTTGACATATGATGCAGCAACATGCCCTTACATGTCCTATCATCTTTAGCAAATTTCAACTCAAAAGCATGCAATTCAGTTTCATCATCAGGTTCGACAACATCATCAAGCACATAAGCAATCTCAATTTGTTCTAAATAGAATCGCATCCTAACAGCCCAACGTTTATAATTCTTGCCATCAAGAGGTTCTAACTTAGACATATCAGGAATCATGAATTTCGAAGTCAAAGCCATAATAATCGTCTTTTAGATTGTTGCGACTAAACCAAAAATTAGAACAAACTTATCTGATTCGATGAACTGAACGAAGAACAATTGTTGCGTCGTGGACACCCACTGTCCTAAAAGACGATTCCGCGCTATCTCCCGGTGCAGTAGAACAGAATGCGGTCGCCCTCCAGGATTAGCGCAACTCCGACATTGTGTGCACTCACAAAGCCGGATGGAGTGAGAACATATGCCCAAAACCGAGAGCAATTTTGTGTGAGAGAAAGAATGTGTTTTCGTATTTGTGTGAATGATTTTCTGTGTTTGAAGGAAGCTGAAACTCTGATTTAAGTAATCAGAAGGAGAGCAAGGCCCAAGGCCCAAGTCCCATGGCCCACGGCCCGAGCCCGGCCCGGCGCGCGCGCGCGTGTGTGATGTGTCCACCCATACCACTCTCACGCTTTCTTAAAGAAGAGTTACACTCATTCCCCAATTAATAAACAAGGAGAATATGAAGAGTTTTTTCCATGTGGGACTCTTTATTTTCACTCACTGTTTTCCCTTTGTGTTTCCCAATGAGAATTTCCAACAAAAAGTGCATTGATGAATTAACTTGACTAATCATGCTTGCTATTAAATTCAACAAACGGAAACCATTAATCAAGTAAACATGAATCACAAATTCAATCCACACTTAAATGTGTACAAAGACATGTATTATCATTCGCCATAGACATGTAGTGACATGGGCCACAATTGCAATTAACTTATTCACTAGAAATCTCATCGTATCATAAATAATAACCTTAATTAATCACCTATTTAATAAATTTCCAACAAAATTATTTAATTTCAAATCATCATAAAATAATATGAAATTGTTAGTTTTTAATATAATTAATTAACCAAATTCATTTCTTTAAACCCTAACATGAAAATATATTGTACTCGTGCATTAAAACCCTAAAAATTGAAGCTTTAATGCTTCCAATATAATCTGAAAATATAATAAATCACCATAATTAAAATATTATTTCAATCATGCTATTTAATCAAACCAATACTTTAAAATAAAACCCTAGCATAAAGAATTATTAAAAATAAACTTAAACCCTAACAATTCATGCTTTTATGCATTAAAGAAAAATGAAATTTAAAAATTAAAAATAAACAATATCATAATTCTAAAAATTTGATTATTAATTACAATTAACAAAACTAATCTATTTTTAATATATATATATATATATATATATATATATTTTTAATATATATATATATATATATATATATATATATATATATATATATATATATAACTAACAACAAAAATTAAGATATATAGAAAAGAGAGAGAAGGGAAGAGAAGCCAAACCATCTAGCCACGGACAACGGGGCGCGGCGAGCGGTGGTACGGCGAGGAGGCAGCGGCTCGTCGTGGACTTGCTGCTGCGTTGCGGCTGCTGTTCGGGCGCGGGGCCGGGCACGAAGGAGAGGGAGAGCCGAGGGAGAAGAGAGAAAAGATAGGAGAGAGGAGAAGAAAATTTAGGGCTTTGGGTTAAATGATTTTGTATGAATTTGTGGGGGTTATAGCCTATATTTATAGGCTTTTGAAATCTCATTAAATGATAGAAAGTACAATCATGCCCTTGCTTCTTAATTCTATTTGAACTTGGTTGTAGATCATTTTCTTTTCAAAAATAAAAATAGCTCTCCCGATTTATTTTCAAAATACTTTTCTCCTCAAAATAGAAATAACAAATATTTCTAATTAATAAAATACATTTAAATAAATATTTAAATGCAACTTTAATTTGAAATTACTTTACAATACTTTATAAATATAATAAATATATTTTTTATTTTAATAAAAATGCGGAGTATCACAGTCTACCCTCCTTAAAAGAAGTTTTGTCCCGAAACTTGGGCTAGAAAACTCAAACTTTTGCTTGGTGCTCTACTTGCTTATGCTACTTTCATTGAAAATTTTATGTTGTTGTACTCTTTAAGTGATTAAACTTTTCCTTCCTTCACTAACTATTGCGCACAAGGTACGAAATATATTAAGCGCAATTCAAATAAAAAGCACTAAAATAAGCATAAAATAAGGGAAAATAAGGCAAAAAATCGCAAAAATCTACTGCTCTCCACCACCCTTAAAAGACACGAGTTACGATCCCGTAACTCAACTAACCTAAGAAAATAACTCAGGATACTTCTTTCTCATTTCGTCCTCAGCTTCCCAGGTTGCTTCTTCTGACTCTTGGTTAGACCATAACACCTTTACAATCTTAACATCCATGGTTCGCGTGCTACACACCTTGTTATCTCGGATTTTCACTGGACTTTCCTCGAAAGACAAACTTGTCTAAATCTATGGTCTCCGGTTGCAACACATGCAACTTATCCGGGACATACTTCCGTAGTTTCGAGATATGAAACATGTCATGCACTCGATTAAAATCCATGGGTAAGGCTAACCTATAAGCTAACTTTCCAATCCTTTCTAAAATCTCATAGGGACCTATATACTTTGGGATTAGCTTTCCTTTCTTTCCAAACCTCATAACACCCTTAATTGGTGAAACTTTGAGCAAAACTTTGTCGTCCACTTGAAATTCTTAGTCCCTATGCGTTTCGTCCCTATGCTTTAAATCTGCATAACTCTTTTTGACGATCTTGTGCTTCTTGGATCTTGGACTGAATAGTTCAAACTTGGTTCATTGTGTCCTCGATCAGTTTAGGCCCTAACACAATTGTCTCACTAATATCACTTCAACACAATTGACTCCTACATTTCCTTCAATATAAGGCCTCAAATGGTGTCATTCCTATGTTGGCATGATAACTATTGTCTTTTCCAGGGTGATTCATGTTACAGCGCCTACATTCGTAGGTCCGTACTCCATTCCTTCCAGACTGATTTCCACCACCTTGGTTGTTGCGATTACCACCATTGTTAGCCCTAAACTGGAAATTCCCATTTCCTTTGTGCTTCTTAAAATTCCCCTGATTCTGATGGTTATTTCCTTGATTTGAGTTTCCACCATCCTTTCTCTTTTCAGCACTACCATTCTTCCTTTGCTGTAGCCCATATAGGTGAGCAGCTTTTCCGTACAGGGTGTCTAATGAGGTAAAGGTCTCTCCAGACAACAACAGCTGTAAGTCCATGGTCAAACCATTCTCAAATCTTTGAGCCCTGAGCTCTTCCGTTGCCACCACTTCAGGTGCAAACCTAGACAGCTTTATAAACTTAGAATAGTATTCCGTCACAGACAGACCTCCCATTTTGAGTTCAATGAACTCTTGCGCCTTTTGCTTCTTCAGGTAGGGTGGGTAAAACTTGTTCCTTAGTGCAGTTTGGAATGCTTCCCATCCAAAGTTAGGTGTGGCTCTAAGGGTATTTTCACATCGTTGCCACCACAGATCAGCTTCACCTCTCAGGTAGTACACAGCACTATTCACCCTAAGGTTTTCGGGGCAATTCACAACTACAATGAGTTTATCAAACTCTCTCAACCAGTTCTCCAACACACTTGGTTCAATCTCTCCGCTATATAGTGGAGGCTTGCTTTGAGCTATTTTCTTAAACATTTCCCCAGCCGGGTCATGCATTGGGTTTGCTCTGGTTTGAGCTAGGTCACGAACTACCTCAGCTAGTTGTCTAACCACTTCAGAAATCTCTTGGTTAGCCATATCCCTTCTCCTGAATAAATAAAAAAAGGCTAACTTCAATATTGGTTGGACACGACATTACTAAGGTACTGGTTCTACAACGAACCTACTCACAACAATAACACACTTAGGCGCCACCTAGGGGAAGAGTTGGCGCCACTTTCGGGCCTTTTCACCCCACTATTCGATGCAAGTAAATTTAGATGGTTGCTACTAAACCACCTTGCACATAAAATTTCATTGAAGAAATAACAAATAATCCCTTTGCGATACCCACACGACTTAGAATTGAGAATTAAACTTAAAGGATAACGAAAAAGGAAATTCTATTCTTTTATTAAAACTCCAATGAATAAGTCTTACATCCACTAATGCCATAACATTTATTCTCCAACTATAATAGACTAAAACCATAAATAGTAGCTTTGCCACTTTATTACTTCAACGAAAAGAAAGAAACAAAAGAAATAAAACTAAGGATTACATTTCTCTAGAGACTAACGTCATCACGACGATCATTTCTTTCCTTGTATTGCTCTGTAGTAAAGTCTTGATCATTAGGATCATCCAAGTCTTCTTCCGGATCTGAGTCTTCATCCATAGCCTCATCATTTTTCTGTGGTTCACTATCAACCACATTATTCTCTTCAAGCTCGTCTTCAGATCCACTGGATATCTCAATGGTTGGTTCAGGAACTATAGGGTTAGGATTCTCAATCTCTACCACATCATCATCACTATCCTCCTCAACATCACTAGCTTGCTCATCATGGATCATATCATCCTCACCATCACTTTCTATTCCTCCATAGCCCATACCTAGACCCGCAGAATATTTTCCATCCTCATAACTAATTTCCGCAACCTCTAGTATAGTAGCAAGAACCTCAGAATCATACTTCCACCTACCATCACTAGTCCCATATTTGTACCAATTAGGGGTACCATCACCATAATGCATGTCACTGAACCTATTCTTGAGGTCTATGTAGGGGTTCTTATGGGGTAAACAATGTATAATCATACTATCCATCATATCTTTGTGTCTAAGGTGGGGCATGTTCTTGGTCGAAGCCAAATAGTCACAAGCAAACACGATCTTCTGAACATACGTGCGAGGAGTCTCATTATCCATCTTCTCTAAGTATCCTAAACTGGTGAACTTAGAAGGTAGCATCCTTAATTCCTGAAAATTCACAACTCAAAAGTCTTACTAACGCGTTTCCATAGAAATTCCAACCCCAAAAGGATACAATAAATAGTTCGTGGAGCCATACAATTTCAATGCACAAATATATGCTCAACATGAAATATGATGCAATTAATCACATAAAGCAAGATAAAACATGGCTAAAACATATACATGGCACTTAATAATCACATTGTCACATAATATGCATTCTTAGACTAATATGCCCTTCTTAGTCTACCCATTTCTCACTTGAAAATAATATTAATTTTCGAAATTAATTAAGAAATAACTCCTAACTTAGTTGAAATTATTTAAATTAAAATCGAAAATTAATAAAAATTATCGATTAACTAACTAAATAAATGAATAATTTTCGGATAAAAAAAAATTTAAAAGAAATCCGAAAAAAAAAATTAAAATATAAATTCGAATAAAATAAATAGAATAATAAATAATTGAAATAATTCGGTTAATTAAATAAATTAATTTCCGAAATTAAGAAATAAATTCGAATTTAATTCGAAATTTTCGAACAAAGAAAAAAAAATTCGGAAAGATTAATTAAGTTAAATAATAATTCAAACTTATCAACTTATTTAAAACGACCCAAAATAATTGGTATTTGACCTTTAAAATATTGAGTACTCAAAATAATACGTTTTGACTTTAGGAAAAGTAATTTTCGAAAATCCTAAAGTTCTGCAATCGTAGTTTAAGGATTTACCACTTTGCACTATTAATTAATGCAAAGCAGCTCTCAAACTAGAGCTCTGCAAATACCACTTTGTAACACCCTAATAATTCCTTGCTTTTATAAAATCATTTTCCAACTTAAAATAAAGGAATTAAATGTCAACTAACTTTTAAAAACCATAATTAATAAATTATCGAGGCCTCCTACAATTTGGAACCATAATGGCCCAAAACCCAAAATATAAATAATCCAAACATTTCAAACATAATTAAAATAAAGTTTAACAAAATAGTTTCAAAAGACGAAAACATGCAACTCTCTCAATCATCCCAAGCCACATGATTTCGATCGTACTTGATCTACCAACCTGCTATATTATTCTACTCCCCAACAATGCAAGTGCAAATGATGGATCATCATAGGGTCATTAAGGCAAAGGCCATGACCGGAAACACACAAAGCACGTAGTCAGCAAAAGCTGAGTACTTACAAGCATAGAGTAATGAAACTAAGCATGCATCACTCACTAAATACTAATCAACATGCAAAAGCCATATAATAATTAACAAACAATCATGAGATACAAGACTCGACTCTTGACTCGACCCTTGACTCACAATTTAATTAGAATAAGCTTCGAACGGGCCAAAAGAATAATCCACAAAGGGAAAAGGTGATGGGAGCCAACCAAACACCAAATATAATAATAATAAAATCGGGTCATACCGAGTGTCGGGCCATACCGATGGAATTCCTGCGCATAATATAAATGAAACAACGTCTTGTATCATTAGTAGGAGTACTAGCTTTCCGGCAAGACTCCCCCCATTGTTCATACTCAAGGTATATACGTTCCAAGAGTTTTGAAGCTTGTTCCGGTTGCACTTTACGTTTATTAATATTTTAAGAAAGGCGAACTCAAGACTCGACAACATGCATACATACAATTAATAAACAACAACCAAAACAATTTTATTTTAATGCTTTAAGACTTGTGATCAACCAAGCAAGACACTTGTGATATTACTACCATGTTCCTCCTCACCAAAGTGAGTCTCCACATCATGCATATTAACATGAGGGTTGTGCCCTTGCACGACAAATCCTAATTCATTTCATACATAATATTCCCAACTGAACCCTACATGTGCAGTGGCTTAATTATGTGAGCTAACCCTTCACATGTGGTAAAATAAATAGTACAACGAGGTACAAATAAATGGCTCAAAGTATGCTAGACATCCCGTACAATAGCATACAAATAATTAATCCATCCCTTGCATGTGAATTGAACCATACATGCATAAATATTGAACAACATGATTGATAATGAAATCCATACTCATAATAATTTCAACATGCTTGTTCAACAATTAATTCAATAAATCCAACATCACAAATCACATGCTCGTTCACCAAAATACACATGATTCCACATAATGTAATTCACATCATCAACAATCATGTAATGTCATTGACAAAAAGGTGTGGTCGCCCTAGACTTGTACGTACCTTGAATACCTAAGCGTAGGGGCCACTTTGCAATAACGAGCACTCAACTAGAAATCACCTCCTATCATCAAAATAATGAAACTTAAATTATTTCCATGTTCATTAAATTTCCAGCAACTTTATAAAATTTAAAACTTCCTTTAGACTTTAGAATTCAATCGTTTTTCATTAATAAAGTCGTCTCAATTTGCAAAATCAATCCCTAGTACAAAAA
Source organism: Spinacia oleracea (assembly GCF_020520425.1). Lineage (NCBI taxonomy): Eukaryota > Viridiplantae > Streptophyta > Magnoliopsida > Caryophyllales > Amaranthaceae > Spinacia > Spinacia oleracea. The sequence goes on from NC_079490.1 coordinate 80,177,498, forward strand.
CATACTTTTTCCGCCTTTAAAATCAATAAAAATCAACACTTTAACCTTTATTCAAATCTGAAAATATAATTGATTATCATAATTAAAATCATCACCTAATTATGCTAATCAATTGACCCATTAGGTCTAGGTTAAAACTCTAACTTGAAAATCCCAATAACACTAGTTTAATATCATAAAAATCCATGCTTTATTAAATAAACAAATCTGAAAATTTATTCTTTAATAATTAAAACAAACCTAATGAATCACAACACACAAATCCTCAAACCACGGTATTCATAACCGGTTCCCAGCATTTTAATTACTCAAAACAATATTAATATAATATTTTAAAATACGGAATTTAAATAGAATAGGTAAGGAAGAAGAAATTATACCAATCCGGCCTATAGCACGGAACAATCACGAATTAGGGTGATTGGGCGAAAAGAGATTGGAAAACGAACACGAACAACAACACACACACACACACGCAATCGTGTGTGTGCGCGCAACAGCAAAGGGACGAGGCAGCAGGGGCGCGCTGTGCGCGAGGACGAGGGCAACAGGGGCGCGCGCTGTGCGCGAGGAGAGAGAGAGAGAAGGCGAGAGTGTGGTTGGGCGCTGTGCGCGCGGGCACGAGCGAGAGAGCGAGGGAGTGCGAGCGCTGTGCGCGAGGGCACAAGTGAGAGAGTGAGGGAGGTGTGGGCGCTGCGCGCGAGGGCACGAGCGAGAGAGTGCAGCGCTGGGCGTGAGGTCGAGCAGCACGAGAGCACAGCAGCACGAGCACGGGGCTGTGTGCCTGCGTGCGGTGTGTCGAGCAAAGAGAGGAGAGGAGTGTTGGGCAAGAAATCAAAAAGGGGCTTTATGAAATTTTAGGGGTTTATTTAATGATGGGGAGTCCTATTTATAGGCTCCCTAATCCCATGATGGGCTAGGCTTAGGATATTTAGGTTGGGCTTAGGAATTAAATGAATTGGGCTAGCTTAGGACTTGAATTAAATACTTTTGATTGGGCTCGTTTAATACAACGAATTGGACTTTTTATTTAAAACCCGAAGCTTTAAAAATCATTTGCAACTCATTTAATTTCCCGACTCAAGAATTAAATTCGTTTCGTAATTAATTAAAATAATAAATATTCTAATTAATTAAAATACATTAAATACATTTAAATATTATTTAAATGCTAATAAATCGTAAAATGCTTTATAAATATAATAAAATATATTTATAAATATTATAAAAATACGAGGTATTACAGAAAGAATGTGGAATTCTATCAGAATTGACACCTCCTGGAACACCTCAATGGAACGGTGTGTCTGAACGGAGGAATAGAACCTTGCTAGACATGGTTAGATCAATGATGGGTCAGGCCGAACTTCCAATAGAATTTTGGGGATATGCACTAAACACAGCTGCACTCACTATAAATAGAGCTCCGTCTAAAGCTGTTGAAAAGACTCCACATGAGTTATGGTTTGGAAAGCCTCCAAAAGTGTCTTTTTCTTAAGATTTGGGGTTGTGAAGTATACGTCAAATGATTAATTTCAGATAAACTTCAACCAAAATCTGACAAATGTATCCTTGTGGGCTATTCAAAGGAAACAAAGAGGCATTACTTCTATAATACATCTAAGAAAAAGGAGTTTGTTGCTCGAGATGGTATCTTTTTGGAAAGAGATCACATTTCCAAAATGACAAGTGGGAGAAAAGTAGACCTCGAAGAAATTCGAGTCGAACAACAAACTCTATAGAATGCTCAAGAATCCGTGCTCCATAGAATCCGTGCTCCATTTCCCACTCGTAGGTCGACTTCACCCTTGCTTAACCTTCTACTTCTTCTTAGTCCCTGCGAATTGGAACATAAGTGTGAGCCACAACCTGTATCTAATACCTAAGAAGTTGAATTAGCAAGTATACAGTCTATAACAAAAATACCTGAAGATGGAACGACTGTTCCGTTCTTCTTATCTTCCTTAAGCTTCAAGCAATCTCTCTTCCAATGCCCCTTCTTCTTGCAGTAGAAGCATTCAGATTCAGAAGTGGGTTGGCTCACCTTCTTCTTTTCAGACTTGGTGCCGCCAGCTTGCTTAGTTGGGCTGGCCTTCTTGCCACCTTTCTTAGCATTCCTCTTCTTACCAGATTTCTTGAACTTGCCCCCATGCACCATAAGCACATCTTGCTTATCACTTTTGAGCGTCTTTTCAGCGGTCTTCAGCATACCGTGAAGCTCAATGAGCGTTTTGTCCGGACTATTCATACTGTAATTCAGCTTGAACTGATCATACCCGCTATGAAGAGAATGGAGGATGGTGTCTACAACCATTTCCTGAGAGAATTGTTGATCCAGCCGACTCATATTCTCAATGAGTCCAATCATTTTGAGAATATGTGGACTTACGGGCTCGCCTTTCTTAAGCTTGGTCTCAAGAATTTGCCTATGAGTCTCGAATCTTTCGACTCGAGCCAGATCTTGGAACATGTTCTTTAACTCACTGATGATCGTGAAAGCATCTGAGTTGATGAACGTTTTCTGTAGATCTGCACTCATGGTTGCAAGCATTAGACGCTTTACATCCTTGTTGGCATCAATCCAACGATTGAGGGCTGCCTGAGTGACCCCGTCGCCTGCGGCTTCGGGCATCGCCTCTTCCAGGACATACTCATTTTCTTCCTGCATAAGAACTATTTGCAAGTTCCTTTTCCAGTCAAGGAAGTTTCTCCCGTTCAACTTCTCCTTTTCGAGAATTAATCAGATGTTGAATGAATTGTTGTTTGCCATAGTAAAAACTACAATTGAAAAAGAATAAACAAATAAATAACTATTCACAGTTTCTCTTAATAAACTTAAATTCTAGCATACATGCATAATTTATCATTTATTAAGCATTTTATTCAAGTTATGTGTTCCGGCAGGTGTGAATAAAATGATTCCAAGATCCTTAAATCATTGAAGAATTAAGCACATTATGTATTTAGACTCAATTCTAAAATATTTTAGGTAAGCAATGCCTTTGCTAATAGTCTAGAAACTACTCTTGGTTGATAGGTACGTCTAAGATTTTATTAGGTAAACCTATCTCATTTGCCACGACATAAAAGGACTCCTTACTTATATCGTTGAGTTTCACCAAAACTAACATGTACTCACTATTATTTGTGTACCTTACCCCTTTAGGATCAATAAGTAATACCTCGCTTAGGCGGAAAACTATTACTAAGATTGATGTAAAGGTTATCCAAGTAAGTGTTATTTTAGCATGGCACCTTTTAACTCAATTTTTAAAGTTTGGAACTTAAGGCTCTTACTATGTTGGTTAGATTTTAAGTGAACTAAAATCCTTAATCATGCAACATAATCAAGCCACAATCTCATGCATAATTAAGACATATTTAAAGCAATAAATAACTTAAAGCATGCATAAGATATAAATGTGATCTAGTATGGCCCGACTTCATCTTGAAGCTTCAACTTCAAACTCCGTCTTGAAAATGGATTGGAAATTTCGTCTTGAATTTCACCATAGGAGGCGCCATTTTCTTCAAATAGGATAAGCTATAATTTAAACTAATTACAACTATTTGATGGTACGCAGACCATATTTAAATTAAAAACTTTGGTGCATTAGACCAATTTTACATTCAAATTAATGGTACGCAGACCATATTTTCTATCCTATTTGGGCCATACTAGTCACTTTCCATAACATGCAAAACAGTACATATATAATATACCATTCACCCATTCATTTATCAATGAATGGCCCACATTGCTAGTTAGTAGAACATATTATGCATCACATAAATATTTGCATCAATTAATCAAGGCTTCCAATAATATACAAATTATTCAATCCTTATTAATTCTAATCGAGTTGTTTTAACCTTAAAGGAATGTAGACCTAATCAAGAGCTTATGACTAAAATGCTCCCACTAAAACCAAGAATATTACATGCTTTACGAATTTTAAACATAAAATTGTATTTCCTAGTCCAACCGGAAACTTACAAATTTAATTAAAATTTAAAGCTCATATAAAATATATATTATTTAAATCCTTTAATTTATTTTCAGTTGATTAAATTAATTAATTTAAATTAAATCAAGGTTTTAATTTTAGTAAAATAATTAATACAAATAAATTTATAATAATTAAATTATTCAAAATTAAGTTCCGAGAAAAAAATTAAATTACGAGTTTTAAATTTAATTAAAATCGTTTTTCAACTGAAAAATTAAAATTAAAAATTAAAACGGCCCTTACGTACTAAGGCAAGGCCTTAGGCCGAAGCCCAAGCCTCGCCCAAGCACCACACTGCCGCAGCGCCGTGGGCCGCGTGCACGAAGCAGCGCCCAGGCCTGCATTGTGTGTGGCCGAGTGATGCGGGCTGTGCTCGTTGCCCTTGTGGATGCTTGCTTGCTCGCGGATGCTGCCAGCGCTGGGCAGTGGCATGCGCAGCGCATGCGAGCTCCCTTGCTCGTATGTTGCTGCCTTGCCTCGTGCCTGGCGCTTCGTAGCATCGATGCCCTTTGGTTCTCGACCTCCACACGGCACACACGGAACAACACCCTTGCTGCCGCGCATGTCTTGTTGCTCGTCGCCTTGTACCGCATGGGCGACGAGCTCCCTTGCTCGTCGTCGCATGTCCGCACAATGCAACACCCTTAAGGGTAACACTTATCTTCCTTTGCTTCGTGCATGCAACATTGGTGGTCGGTTTTATAAAAATTAATAATTTTTATACTTTAATTTAATTGACGATTTAATAAACCATATTAAATTCATTAAATTCGAGCAAAAATCGAAAATTTATTATTCAAATTAATTTCCGATTATATTTATTTTCATGGATTCAAATCTAGGTCATAAAATTTTAAAACTTTTCAAATTTTATGGTGGTTTTTAATCATAGGATCCTAATTAAATTGCTAATTAATTATGAAAATCAAATCAAATTCTAAATTATTCGAATTTCAACAAATTAATTACAATTAAAAATTAGGTTGTATAATTAACAAGCTTAGGCATTAAAATTGTTAAACATATACAGTAGGTCAATCATAGATTCAAGATTTACAAACGAGAATCGCAAATATTTAATTTAACATCCAAAAAATTATAAATTTTGCGTTCGAAAAACTAAAACCTCCGAAAAGTCATAGTTAGGCTTCGAATTTGGGAATTCTGGGTTCTGCATCAAATCTATGATTTTAGTCAAAATTTTAAAACGCCGTTTATATGCGAAATTCACTATAAAATTATACGATTTCGACCATTATTGACTAAACTGCCAAAAATTCTGCGAACATATAACTAAATAATGGCACGAATTTGCAATTAATTACAAAAAATCGAAATTAATCACCCCTTTAATTCATTGCAAATTTATAAAATTTAACCATGTTAACTATAATTTATTATGGAATTAATTAGAGGCTCGTGATACCACTGTTAGGTTATGATACATATAAAGCATATATTTCATGCGGAAAAACCATAAAGTCAGGAATCCAAATTAATTGCCACATAACAATTAGCATAATCTAGGATACATAGATGTGACGCGTGCCTTCCCTAGCTGCTCCCGAACCGAACAAGAACAAGTTTAGGACTCCAAGTGTCGTCCCTCCGTAGATAGTCCACAACACGTTCGGATCCGCCTTAGATTCAATTAACTAGAATTTAGCGTAAGGTTTTATGTTATTCGTACTTAATTATTTGACAAATTATTAAGCTTAGTTTAATCTTAAAACTATATGAATACTTGAGAATATGATGTGTGTAAATTGTTATTTTCATCACCTATTTATAGGGTAGGATTATCAGAACTAGAAAAATACTAGGATTCAATTTATCTAATTCAATTAGAATTAGACTTAAATTAAACCTTTTGTTTTTAGTGTTTAGCTTAACAACTAACTCTAGTAGTTTTAGGAAAATAATATAACCGGACAAATCCTAAGCAACCAAGGATTCGAGGCTTGCACGAACCACACACACGAACAGCCCACGAGGGGCTGCCCGCGCGCGCGGCCCATGCGTGGGCGCGGCCAGCCTGCTGCCTCGCCTTGGCTGGGTCTGGCCTTGCCTTGTGCTCGGCTGGGCCTGGCCTTGCCTTGTGCTCGGCTGGGCCTTGCCTTGGTGGGGTGGGCTACTGTTCATTCGCTTGCCTTTGCGCGGGCTTCGCTAGGCGTGGGCCTAGCTTCGTGTTGGGCCTTGCGTCTAGCAAGCTCGTCCGATGTTTATTTCGTACGTCGCGCTTCCGATTTATTTTTCGATTCCGGAATTCATTTCCGATTCGAACAATATTTAATATTTCCGATTCCGGAATTAATTTCCGTTTCGAACAAATATTTAATATTTCCGATTTCGGAATTTATTTCCGATTCCGATAATATTTCCGATTCCGGCAATATTTCCGTTTCCGGAAATATTTCCGATTCCGGCAATATTTCCGTTTCCGGAAATATTTCCGATTCCGGCAATATTTCCATTTTCGATAATATTTTCCGATACGTACCATGTTTCCGTTTCCGGCAACATCTACGACTTGGATAATATTTATATTTCCGATATGATCCATATTTCCGTTTCCGGCAATACCATCGTTTTCGGAGTATTCATAATTTTCCTTTTGACGATTTCAGCTTCCACTGAACCGAGATCCGTCGATTCCGAATATCCATAAATGGAGTATTTAATTCACTTAAATACTTGATCCGTTCACGTACTATTTGTGTGACCCTGCGGGTTCAGTCAAGAGTAAGCTGTGGATTAATATTATTAATTCCACTTGAACTGAAGCGGCCTCTAGTTAGGCATACAGTTCACTTGATCTCACTGAATTATTAACTTGTATAATTAATTAATACTGAACCGCATTGATTAGACTTAACATTGAATGCATACTTGGACCAAGCGCATGATTTCCTTCACATCTGTCACTGGATGGAATGTCCTACTCATTTTCAATGACGGACCAAAGTTATTCTGAATGTTCTTCTAGAAGTTTGAAACAAACCTTGAATTCATATCTGAAATGATATCTTTAGGAAGACCATGTAGTCTCACAATGTACTTGATGTAAGCCTTAGAAATTTGCTCCATTTTCCAATTCTCCTTCATTGGTATAAACACTACTAACTTGGTCAATCTATCCACCACAACCCAAATGGTGTCATTTTCAACCCTTGACATAGGCAAACAAGTAACAAAGTCCATCAATAATACAATCCCATTAACTACTTGGGATCTCTAATGGTTGAAACTTTCCTAGGGGTCTCCTATGCTCAATTTTGACATTTTGACAAGTCAAACACTTAGCCGCAAATTCTGCCACTTCATTCTTCTGAAGGAAATATACCCTTAGTCCAAGTTTGCATTTAATGCATTATCCTCCTCTGGACTAATATTATCCTCCTCCTGATTTACTTCCCGATCATCTACATGTTCCTCCTCCAAAGGAACATCTTCACTCTGTCAAACACACTTCATATTAACAGATTTACCACCTATAAACTTTGCCATAATTCTATCAAGCCATACAATATTAAAAAAAACCCGCAAAATTAACAAAACAAAAGAACAAAAAACAAAATCGCAACAAAATAAACACACAAAAACAAAATCGTAGCATAATTCGCATAAAAGTTCCTAAAAGTCGCAATATCTAAAGCAGCACTCAATAAAACCTAATGGAAAACCTAAATCAAAATACAAAATTGAAATTATGGACAAAAATGCAAAAACAATCGATAAAACCTAATTAAAATATCAAAAACTCAAAAGACGATTTTTTTTTGAAGAAAACTAACTTTGAACAACAATTGTGGAGCAAGAAGTAACTAAATTCGAAGAAGAAATCGCAGCATAAATCGCAGAGAAATTCCCCCAAAATTGCCAAAAAATTTCAAGAAAAGGAAAGAGAAAAGAGAGAGAAAGAGCAAGAGAGTGTTGACTCCTTTCTAAATTGATAAAAAATTAAAATTGTTATAAATATATTGTATTGTGGATGCCCATTATGGCCCTGACATCCTTATCCTATATAATATATGTATGTATACATATTATGGTGATTGGAATAAGATTACAACCGCTTGTTTCTCTCTTCCGCTCTCTCCCTTTCTCTCTAATTTCATAACACGTTATCAACACCATTGCTAACCGTCGATGGAAATTAAAGGAAACCGCAATTGAACAAACGAGAGAGAGTAACAAAGAGAATCATCACTATCGATGTAAGTAAATATTAATTGATTTACATGGTTGTATGATACTATATTTGTTGAATTATAATCTGATTGTGATCGGCTTAGTATTTTATTGATGTTGCATTGATGGTGATGCGCCTGCATGCCTTTTAATTTCTTCAATTGCCATTATACGGATAGTTGCATTGGTAGCAAATGCTTCAATTGCGATCATAGTCAAGCATAAACAAGTTTATTAGTATGTAACTTTTGAATTTAATTAATTGAGGAATTGGGTATATCTTTTGGCTTTATATAGCATTATAGGCTTATAGCGTAACATGTGGAGATTGTGATTGGAAATATCTTTTTGGCTTCATATAGGAATTGAGATTAATGGTTAAATGAACAGTTTGAGTAGGATATACAAACAACATAATGTTGTTTACAATTAGTGGGTCTAGTAGAGATTTCATCTCTTTCGTATATTCAGTGGAACAAAATATATAGTAAACACCCACTATTCGTCGGTTACCATCTAACTCTGCAAATTATGTTAACTTCCTTTAGTAACCACCCCTATTCGTGGGTCTGTTTTATCTCTTTGATAATTTTCATTCATATTTGTCATGTATATTGCAATATTGTACTAAATTATAGTCTTTTATATTACTACGGAGTATATATATTTAGTAAACATAATTACGATTATTTGTTATAGTGTTACCTTTTCATATGATCGGTACATATGGTATATTACTATTCTTAGCCCATCTTGGTTTATTGTGAATATGATATTCGTTATACATAAAATGAATGTTTATGTCTTGGATCCTTCGATTGGTTCACGCTTATATATTTGGGACATTCGATTATTCACTACTACTAATTATTTTAGTAGAAGATTAATTTATATAATGAGATATTGATGAAAAACCACAGATCACGTCCTACTAGCTTAATTTCATTTCCTGAAACGAATGTGATATCCCATGTTGAGAAAGAATTGAATGTTAAAGACCATTACCGGAAGCAATGGTCCTGGACGTGGATCGGTAGATATAGTAAAGGTCGTGGAGGTTATTTCGTGAACTCACATTCCCACCTGAAGTGGGAGCACAAAGATGGTAATAGTGAGAATGACAAAGTGGAAATTTCGACCAATATATGGAAAACATTGGTCTCGTGTGTGTCGCACACCAAAACATATTATTGAAAACAAGTTGTTGATTTCCTTACCACCCCTGAAGGGAATAATTACATTTCAAATGGTTTATATTGATTTTAATCATGAAAATCTGATAGTTTATTTTGATAATTGTGTTTTATGCTGTGACCTTATGGTTGTATTATGATTGTATGTTTTATATGCTTTAGACATGGTATTATTTTGGTTGATTTCTATTATGAAAAATCTGGTTTATGAATTTAGAGAAATTGGTTTTGAACAACCATTTGAACATGGCTGATTGCTTGATCACCTCTCATAGAGGAAATAACTAGTCATTATGTTATAAAAGTCTTAAAAAAATATCTCTCGTATATAATGACAATAGATTATGAAGAGATATGTTTAGTGGGTAGGTGAAATTGCTCCCACGATATTTAAGAATGGAATATATGCAAAGATTAGGGGGAGATAGCTTTTAAGTTTACAAAATAGTGGTATATGGATTAAAATATATGATACATGGATGTTAAATGTGGTATAGGTTTTGTCATAAATTCATTAACTCTATTTATGAACACAAGTATGAGTTTATGATATTATATCATCCCGAAGATGAAGAAAAATGAATATGTTTATTGAAATTGACATGTACCACAACTATAGTCAAAACTCCAGAAGAGTATAAGCTATCTTTCCATAAGTTTTGTTAAATTGTCTTGCTATTACAAATGGGACACTAGTTTGTGTCGTTATATCACATCACAATATGTTCAAACTATAGTATTCTATAATTACAGTGATCACTTTGGGAAGATAACCAACAATTATCGAATGAAATAATTTATATGATATTATATATGTATGATGTGATAATTTAGGCCATCCGGGTTTAAGAACACCCGTCATGAGAGTTTATTGTTAAATAAAAGTTTATGTGCTGACACTCCCTCACATGTTGTATATATATTAAAAGGCAAGACATATTGATGAGGTTGAGTTGTATTTCAATCGAATGTCGATTCGATTGAGAAAATAAATACAAGAGATATTAATGACTTTGAAAACTTGTATAATGATATGATAGGTGACTTGAAGTTCACCATGATAGTAAGTGACCCGAAGTTCACCAAAAATGATAGTAAGTGACTTGAAGATCACCAAGAATTTTACAAGTGTTTTGTGATTGATTTAAGTATCATAAATCTCTTGATTGGGGGCAATCATACGTCAGCACGAAATGAGAAAATATGAAAAGAAAAAGAAAAAAAAAATACAACTGCACAGTGCATCTACTCCCCATGATTAATGTTGATCTCCAGAAGAGAATGAAAATATGAAAATTTTATTAAAATACACGTTGAAAAGTGTATTATTAGTTGGTGAAGGATTTTATGCCCCATAATATATTAAAAATATTTTTCCAACTTAGGGGGAGATGAGCAAGAATAAGTTGGCAAAATTAAAATATAATAAATTGATCCCCATATGAGTAAGTGTACATGCAAACTTTATGTCTTCAAAATATGTTTGGACATAAATATATATGACTTAATTATGTTAGTTTTACATGTCTAGAGACATAAAGGTATATGATGGTCATAGTGCTCGATGTTACATATAGTAAGTGTTGAGAAGTATATCTTGCCAATATTTATTTAAATCTCTACACCTGAAGTGTAGATTATATATACGGTTCCAACATAGTGATTAGTTACAAAATTATTTATATGAAAAGGGCAAGATAATGCAGTTGATGATATTATTGAAAATAAAGAAAACACTAATATATAGTGTATGAAATACCCTTGAAGTGGTATAAATATCTGAACTATAATAGATGGCCCGTGTGAAAAGATGAATGGTACCTATTGAATAATTAATCAGATATCATTGATGAATAGCATGCAAAGTATATGTTGAAGAATTTTGATGATACCGGTATATGATGGAACCAAAATATAATGCATATGCGAAAAATAATGGATTTTGAATAGGGGATCGCAAATCTATGTATGTTTCGACGCAGACATAACTATGATGATCAAATGAGCTCATGGACCTGAAGTCCAACAAGTTATGGATTTGAAATATCCACACTGTACAGTGTTTTGCATTTGAGTCTTACATTCATATACATGTGTAGTTAAAAGGTAAATGCATCATGCATCATTCATCATACATTTAGTTTGTTTTATGTTTTATCATGGTATGATGTAGAATTATCCAGTTATAATTTCGTAATACATGTTTCAAAACTATTATGATGTCGTATATGAAAATGGTAAGACGAATTTGCAACTTTATTCAAATTTGTAAGAGGAGATTCTTACCCCACTGGGCTAGTAATTGCGAAAGAAATATGTATTATTGATTTAATAGCATGTTATGAATCATGCAAATAAGAAGAGTTCCTGAAGAACTTATACATGATGTTGTTAAACATCTAGCCCCTTAAGTTTTGCATATGAATGTCATAACATTGATCAAATATTATCTAAACTCTTGAAGAGTGTTTTTGAACTGTCGTCTCAACCAGTAGTTTGAGTACTTGAGAATAATGAAACATGCATATTAGTTTATTCACGGAAGAATTCTTGTACAAATATGAGTTGATTCAAAATTATAAGATAAGAGTATGCAATGTCCTTACATTGAGTTTTATTTTATGGTCCAGAAGAACCATAAATTACATTATACCTTAAGTTAGACAGTGATATTATTATTTATCATGTATTGTCATGAATGTATGACTAGAGAAATTTTGATCAACATTGATGATTACTACTATTTATGACCTCCGGAAGAAGGTTTTATATATGTCCAATATGAATGTATACATTTTGTAATATTATGTACAAGAAAATATATTTATTGCAGGTATTATTTTCAAAAGTTTGGTGATATAAATACTCACCTAGTGCATACAAGTGAAGATTTGAAAACTCAAGTTAAATTGTGGATAATCAACTTTCAAGGAGCTTCATGTTGCTGCATTTGAAAAGTTATCAACAATATTGGATTCATTGAACTAGAAGATCTCAAGTGATGTATTCATCAGGGGGAGAAAATACGCGTTGCACTCTTTTTCCCTTAACCATGGTTTTCTCCCATTGGGTTTTCCTGGTAAGGTTTTTAACGAGGCAACATCCCAAGCGTATTATGATGAGTGTTGTACTCTTTTCCTTCACTAGGTTTTTATTCCACAGGGTTTTCCTAAAAAGATTTTAATGAGGCATCATCTCATGTACATTACAGGGCCATTGTATTGTTTTAGATAATTGACATCCGAGGGGGAGTGTTATAAATATATTGTATTGTGGATGCCCATTATGCCCCTGACATCCTTATCCTATATAATATATGTATGTATACATATTATGGTGAAAGGAATAAGATTATAACCGCTTGTTTCTCTCTTCCGCTCTCTCCCTTTCTCTCTAATTTCATAACAAAATTAAATAATTTCAAATTAATTCACACGTGTAAGTCCATTAAACTTGGTGTACAGTCATTCCTGGTAAACAAGACTGTGAAAAAAAAAAAAAGCCACCAGGTAAAGATAACGGGACCAGTTTGATGAGGTCTAGAGAAAGTCAATAATGAAGTAAAAGTTGGGTGTGTGTGAGTATACAACAATCACTCTCTTCTAAAGCAACTCTCTCAAGTCTCAACTATACGCAGCTGCAGTCTACTTTCTCAAATTTTGGTTACTCAAATCTCATATTTTTTCCATTTCAATTTGATTTGATTTTCTCTTCAAAATTCTCACTCCAAATCACTACAATAATCTCCAGTTTCTGGATTGTCTTTGATTGAGATCGATCGGTTTTCTTCTGAAGGATTTCGCCTACGGATAAGGTTTGATTGGAAATTTAATGCTACTTTTTCTCTGGATTATTCGAATGTTATACTAAATCTGGTATATATGCTGAATTTGACTGTGTTTTGGTTCAGATATATTATACTTTGTAAATTAGGGTTAGGGTTTATGCAGAACAAGTTGTAAGATTCTGGGAAGTTTGCGTGGTTATAATTGGAAGTACTCTAGTGATTTTGAGGGTTTTGGAATCAAATACAACAATAAAGGAACTGTGGTTGCTAAATTGAGTACGAATTATGTCCAGGAGACATGAAGATATGAGATTGAAACCTTCAATTGTTCCGGCGAGAGATCATCGTGATGATTTGGAGCAGGAAACTTATTTTACTTCACGCCGTGGTAGTACTCGAGAAGATCTTCCTATGCGTTCTAGGAGGAGTTTGAGTCCTGAAGAAATGGTGGAGAGAAGTCGAAGGATTGTGAATCGGGATAGAAGGAGTAATTCACTTGAAAGGAGGAGAGAGTATGAAGAACATATTGATCGAGTTCGTGGTGGTGGGGGTCATATGCTGTCTAGATCACCTCCAATCCAACATTCACAAAAGAGGGAACATGTCGATGAAAGGGCTTTCGGGACAAGTCCGACATCTATGAGAATACATGGGAAATTGGAATATCCTGAGTATGTGGAATATAGTAATTTGAACACAAAACCTAGACAACCTTACAATTATGATGATCATATGGACGTCGTAAAGCAGAATGATTTTAGTGCAAGAAGATCTGGCACTAGTGGGCACCATTCTAAGGTTGATTCTCAGACCATGGACAGAGATGTTGGGTTGCGTCCTCCAAATCATGGATTTGCATCAAGATATTCTGAACCTTCTAGTGGGAACTACTCAACTACGGATATACACAGAGTTAAGGATGAGAATACCCGATATCAAGATGCGATATCACATGAAAAGTTAGTTAAGGACGTTTACTACAAGGATGGAGATCAATCCGCCTATTATTCTAGGGAGAGTCATTATGTAGATTCTCCGTTATCTCAAATCAAGGACTTTGGTAGTGAAGACTTACTAAAGAATATTCCAAGTACCTCCTCAACTATGATGGGAAGGGGAGAGTATTTAACTAAGGTTCGTGATGTTCGCACTTTGCCGCCTGATGTGTATCCAAAACGCTATGGAAAAGATTTAGAATCTCGTGTTAGTGATGATTATGGTCAAAGGATTCTGTCAGACACTCGAAGAGGTTATGAAACAATATGTAGGGATGCAAAATGTTATGCATGTGATGCATACAAATCATCCAGACCTGAACGAAAAGATTATCAGTATCCTGAAATCAGAGTTAGAGGGGATGATGAAATTGGCTATGCTATTCAAGAAAAAGTGTATACTAAACCACAATATGCCCGTGAAGGACATGATTATAGGGATTCCCTAAGGCCTGATAGAATGGACTCAACTGTAGAAAATATAGCTAAAGGTGAAGGTTCTTACTCTTCTTCTCGAAGACTCATTAAGGATACTGGAGTTCGAGAATTTGATGTTATTCAAAAGGAGATGGCGCCAGATTATGTGGACAAAAGAAGATCATCAAGTGCACTAATACAAGTCGGGGAGTACTTGGATACTGGGTATCCTCATGCTGAGCTAACAAGAAAAGCTTCAAATCATCGTCATGTTTCTGATCTTGGTGGCTCGCATGAGCATGAGTTTGAGGATCCTTATTTGGATTATGGTTATGGAAGGTATGCTCAGAATGGATCTGATAGAACCAGATTGAAGAATCCTTCTGATTTTAAAAATGTGGAATTACAAAGAATTACTGAAGGATATGACAGAAAAAAGGCCGATGAACCTGTAGATAGGGGCAGGGTGTTCAAACGGAAATATAGCATTGATGAAGAGGTAAACAGGATGGATTCCAGAACTGAGATCCGTAGTAAATGGAATACGCTGATTGGAAGTGATGATTTTCATGATTACCAGGTTGAATGGACCAGTAGGAAACCCAATGTCATTCATTCGAAGAGACCTTCTGGATATGAGCGTAGCCACTACTACGAAGAAGAGCAAATGCCTGATGGAACCTACAGTCGACAAGACTCTGTTAATGTTGATTGGACCTCTTATGAAGATCAATCAGAGAGTATTCAAGAGAATTCCGGAAAACCATATAAAATGGGAAACAGGCATTTCAAAGGATATACAAAATCTGAATCCTCTAAAAGCTACAGTCATGTGCACCATTCACATCCAAGGAATACTTGCAACAAGCAACAAAATCTTAGGCAAAGAAATGATAATGGTAATAATATGGCAATACCTGCACAGGCTGCTGACATAATAGAAGATTCTGGAGTTCCTTGGAAGCCTGAGCCTTCAGAGGATACTGATGGTTTTAAGCAGAGGATACAAACAGCTTTCTTAGATTTCTCCAAGAGATTTAATGAAAATCCAACTGCTCGAAAGCTGTACAAGGAGGAAGGAAAGGCCGGTAGTTTGTTCTGCGTTGTTTGTCGCCGAAGGTCTGTGTTTTCTTTAATAAACTAGTTTTTAAGCATTCACATTCTTCTTATCATTCTAAATCGCAATCGGTGCCAGTAAGTTCTCAGCTCAATACATGCTTGTCATCTGGGTGTGTTTGAATAATTTGTAGAGTTGATGATAGCTTTTTTTCAGTTTCTTGTGTATTTTCGTTTCAATCAGTTTTTGATATGGCGAGGCCCTTTGGCTCTTGATAAGATGCTAGCTTTGTAAATTATAACTTATAAGCACTTCCATTACTGGTTCAATGAAGTGCTTTATGGTATGATTCTTCAGTCCGAGTATTAGAATTACTCATTAAGCAATTCAAATTGCTGTCTCATTGTCTTTTGCATGAGTCGCTTGCGCCCTTCACTGGCAGGACATGATGACTTCAGCTTTCGTTAAGCAACAAGTTACGCCAGGCCTTATTGCTTTAATAGATAACTGTTAACTTCTTTTAGGATGTGGTATGCGCAGTTAAGCCATTCATTTATTTCCCTTCGTTGCTTAAGCTTAACATATTATCAAATGGGTGATATTTCTATCTAGTGTTTGAAGTTTGGCGGTGAGGTCTGTAGTAACATTTGGAGGTTGGTATTCTATGGGCCAGGGCTATGGCGTCCTATTAAAGGCATGGATTAGTTTGTTACATTTCATGAATTGGATGGAGATTTTCAATCGTATGATATCCCGTGACGTCATCCTTAGTTATTTCCTAAATTAGAAACATTTAGAGAGTAAACTATTGATGCTGTGCTTTTGACATTGTTTTTATGGGTGGATTATTGTGGAATGCTTTCGGATGAAACTTGTAATACTTGAAGATATAGTGGTTCTGATGTGTTGCAATTGAAAAGGAAGTTGAAGTGTTTAGTGGGAAGTCAACTATTGTTTCGTGGCTACTGAAGTTGTTCTGAATGGCGTGGGTGGAAAGCTAATGGGGGCTTTGTTGCGCAATATCACATGTGCACTGATTTCTGCTTGGACCACTGCCGCTTTTGGTACTTTATTAGAATGGCTAGAATTTCTTTGAATCTGGTTATTGAATTAAGTTTGTGCATCATAATTTTGAAAAGAATGGTTACGCTGATTATTCTCACTGATGGGTGTGTGAACCATTCTGTTGTCTAACGTAATGGATCAGTGATTCAATGCATTTATCTTGGCTGGCAAGTATTATTCTTAGCTGGGCGTTATCTTGCATAGACAATTTGGAGAATTGTAGACAAGCTTTCTTTGATATGGTCCCGTAACAGAAAGATTTAGAAAGCTATTTAAATGATAAAAGGAAGTGATACTTGATCTGAAAGAATTACTTGGTTCTCTGTTTTATGTTCAGATGGACAACTTTGTACATGTTTAAGTGATAGAACTATAGAAGGATCATACCTATACATTTTCTAATGGGCAAGATTGTAGTCATGTGATTGATGTTGCTGTTTAGATTATTTGTATAGCTACAGTATTAAGTTTCCATGTCAGGTTTTACTGAATCATATTGGTTGGTGACTTGTTTTTATTTGGGTGTTCACTTCAGCTACTACTAGTTTAGTGTCAATCTGATGAAAGGATACTTTTGTTGGGAGACTTTTGGGTTTGCAACTTCTTGATTCTTAACGTTCTCTGTAATTTAATAGGTTCTGATTTTTCATGATGACTCAGTGAATTAGAAACATCTAATTGGGTAATGTGGTGCAATGCAAGTAATTGGTGGTTGCATTAATCACTCCCCCCCTTCCCCCTTCTCCGCCCAAAAAAATTGCCTCCATGCAATGAACAGGGGAGGACCATAGAATTTATTATCTTTGCATGATATGGCAATCCTGACTAAAGTTTCTGCTTCCAGTGCATCAAAAGAATTCCTAAATACGAAGGCTTTGGCGACTCATGCTTATATGTCTCACAAGTCTGGGTTGAGGCCGCATCACTTGGGTCTTCACAGAGCTATTTGTTTTCTTATGGGATGGAACACAATGCCAGATCCTGATTCAGGCACCTGGGTTCCAGAGATACTCCCCAAACCCGAAGCTTTGGCTCAAAAGGAGGACCTTATACTGTGGCCCCCTGTTGTTATTGTTCACAATATTTCATTGTCAAATAATGATCACAACAAATGGAAGCTCATAAACATTGATGCACTTGGAGAATTTCTGAGAGGTTTGTGATTTTATAACTGGGGAAATTTTCAGCACTTATTTTATTGCCATGTGATATTAGAAGCTCAAAAGTCTTGTTGCTTTTCATTGTTTAATTTTCTTGTAAGAGTAATATATAAAAGAAAAGGTAGTAATATAGGTCGCATGTTTAATGAATATACCATCAGAAGATCTGAGCAGTATTTTTCTGGGGTTTTTTGTGTGGTGATTCTACTGTTAAAACTGATGTTAAATTTTACAATTCTGACTTTGGTGATGCAGTTAAGGGTTTCCATCTGGGCAAGATGAAAATCTGTCTTGGGAATCCTGGGGATCACAGTGTAATGTTGGTGAAATTCTTGGGTACTTTTTCTGGACTTCAAGAGGCAGAGAGGCTTCACAAATTATTTCTTGGGAGGAACCACGGAAGAGTAGATTTTGATGAAGCTATTTCTGGAACTGGGCCAGTTGATGAGTTGATGCAAGGAGATGATCCAGTTGAGAAGGTACAAGATATGCTGCTCTACGGGTACATGGGGATTTCTGATGACTTGGATAGTGTTGATTTTGATACAAAGAAAAGGTGTTCGGTTAAGAGCAAAAAAGAGATTCATGAACTTGCAGATGCACCCGTGAAGCATGAATAACTAAAGTATCTTGTACAGCTATTCTCTGGTGGGATTTGTTTTCTCCTGTCATCGGCTTTTAAGGCATAATCTCTCTAGAAATCTGGAAGAATGGTGAGTTACTGGGAGGAGCTTAATCAGGCCAAGTTGGACAATATTGCTTTTGTACAGAAATAGATACACGAGGGTTTCTGAGAGTTGATTTCAATACAAAAACAATACTGCTGGAAACAGATTCAACTTTCAGATGCAACAGAGAAACTGTAGCACTCCACTATAGCACTCCTCCATAAACATTGTAATTTATTTTGATTTCTTTATGCTGTCTCTTTCCTTTACCCAAGACTACCAGTATAACAACTATGAATGACGATAAGTTAAGGTCTGGCATCTCGTATGTCAACTTTCAGGATTTTTCATATGTATATGCCCAGATTATTTTAACTTGGAATTTATATATGGGATGGTCATTTCTTGTAATTCGCTTTATGAATTATCCTTGAAGAAATCAGGGTATTCTTCATCACTTCCACCAAGTACTTCCTTGTCTAACTCGAGCAACCTAGTTCTGTTATTCATAGGATGTTTTCCTGGTTCATTCAGTTTTCGATTCTCTTCATCCAAATTGAATCTCATAATTGTAGTTATGTTTTGCTGGACACCTGCTCCACTACTCCACTACTCATTTAATATTTTAATAAAAGTAGAAAAGTATTTTAAAGCCACACTTTTTTGTATTTTTTGGCAAATAAAGAAAGTA
Organism: Spinacia oleracea; assembly: GCF_020520425.1. Classification (NCBI taxonomy): domain Eukaryota; kingdom Viridiplantae; phylum Streptophyta; class Magnoliopsida; order Caryophyllales; family Amaranthaceae; genus Spinacia; species Spinacia oleracea. The sequence goes on from NC_079490.1 coordinate 80,196,732, forward strand.
TTATTACCAAAAAAGACAATTACAAACAGACAACAAAACACGTAGGCTCAAAGTGGTAAAAACACCCCCACCTTGTAGAAAGGGTTGAGGAAGGCCCACAAGCCTCAACTAAATCTAAACAATACTCATTTCATCTGTGCGATACGCGAAAAAGAATTTTGTCTGTAACAATTTTGCAACTATCCAGTTTGTTGTTGAAGATCTTGGCATTCCTTTGCAACCAAAGCTGTAAACTATCTCAGTGAAAGCAACACTAAAAACTCTATCTCCAGGTGTAGATGCCTGCATTTGACCCCTGACTAGAAGCGGAAAGTTCGATGATGAAACCATAAACTAATTGTCAACACTCTCCTAATTAAGCAACGAGCATCCTGCAGCTGACTGAAACAATCACTGAAGTAATATTTTCATTTATAGTAACTGCTATTCCAAACAGCTACTAAATGTAGAAGTGAACAAGCTACTAAATATAGAAACTGATCAAGATAGATATTGACTAAAAGATAGAATTTCACTCCAATTTGTCTTTTCGAAGAGTTAAAACCGTAAGAAAAAGACAGAATTCGGAAAAAATCGAAAGGATCTAGAACGCGCGTGGATAGAACTTACTAGCGCTAGATATTTCTAGCGTTGGCAAGTCACGCGCCAATATTTTCCTGTGCTGAACTCTAGCGCTTCTCTTTTCTGGTGCTACAATTTGGATTTCACCCAATCACGATTGCGGAGAAAGTTCTAGAATGTTTCAAAGCTGACGTGGATTTCAACACATCTGACGTTGTCTAACAAGCGCCATTATTTTCCAGCGCTAGCCATCCAAGAAATATCTTGCGCTGGCTTTTCATTTTCAGTGAATTTCTAACTCTTCGTACGTCTATTTTTTACCGGCCATTTTCTACTATAATTAGGGGCCTAAAACCTCCGAAATTTTCAATCAAAAACACTTAGAATTCCAAATCCTATTACCTGAAGCTTAAACACGTCCCAACGTTCGTATTCGCCCTAGCCTTGTTAACTCATGTTATCAAACCTTTGTCCGTATTTACACCCAAATCGCTCTATTCCTAGCCTAAACTAAGGATATCTAAGGGGAAACTCTGGAGGACTCGCACCAAGATTCGGGAATAATCAGTCAACCACCAGGGAGCTCTAGGAATAAAAGGAGATCTAACAAAGACAAGTGGTAATTTTTCCTGAGAACTGCAATAGCCAAAACTATATTGTGGTGCATTAACTTTTATTGATTTCATCGCCATTGTAAATATGTTCACATAATCTGCTTTATTACTCACGCCTAAGAAGATATTCTGGACAAATATGATATTTGCTAAGCTCCTTAAAGTAACATAAATCATTTGTCGACGTTATTTTAGTTAATATCTGCGCATTAAATTCAATTCAAAGTAGTAATATAGATATAACACATGTCCCTCCGTTAGGATTGGGGAATTGTTGCGATTCTTCCTGATCTAAAGAACTTTTCAAAGAGCCCTCTTCTAACTCTTTCTTATATTCGTTACGATGCATTAAACTAGTAAGGACCGTCACATGTGCTAATGGTGGGCACTCCTAGTATTAGTAAATGTCCCCCCTAACCCTCAATCCCTACTCTGCGGATGTACATTGAGCGATCTCTAAATCAGATATCACATTGGAACCTAATGTAACACCCTGATAATCCCTAGTATTTATAATTCCATTTTTCCGACTAATATAAAAGAATTACCAAGATATTACTGCCACCGTGATAACGGCTAAGGCTATTTACCAGAATTACGTAGCGAAAATAACTAACTTTCAAATCATAATAAATAAGTAGTTAATGGTATGACTACAAAGTCGGAACCGTTACGACCCAAAACAAAAACCGTTAAAATCCATTAACTAAAAATTAAATAGTTGGTTTAGTCATGACTATAAAATAAAATAGAGTTTATAAAATACGGAAGTAGAAAACAGAAACTCTCATCACAATCCCATAATAACTTCTTCCGCAAGTTATCTCTAACAACCTTTTTATTTAGAATCTACTCCCCAACAATGCAAATGCAATGGTGGATCATCATAGGGTCATTAAGGCGAAGTCCATGACAGAAAGACATGAAGCACGAAGTCAGCACAAGCTGAGTACAAACAAGCTAGAATAACCTTCTATCCTAACATGCTTCAATCGAATTAATAACAATCCACATGCAAAAGCCATTTAATAAAGAAGTAGTCATGGAGACAAGACTCGACACTTAACACGACTTTTGATTCACAGATTTATAAGAATTAGCTTCGAACGGGTAAAAGAAAATATCCACAAAGGGAAAAGTAAAGGTGTTGGGAGCCCTCCAAGAACCAAATAAATAAAAGTCGGACTTTCTACCGATAGTCGGGCCATACCGACGGAATTCCTGCGCATAAAAGCGATAAAACAAAAGAATGAAGCAACGTCTTGATCATTCAAGGAGTACAAGTTTCCAGCAAGACGCCCCCTTCGTTCATACTCAAGGTATATACGTTCCAAGTGTTTTGAATCTCATTCGGGTTACACTTTACATTAACTGATGTGTTATGTTCAAGGCGAATCAAGACTCAACACAAGCATAACATACAAACAGTTAAACAATGACACTTTATTTTAATCCTTTAAGACTTGTAATCAAACATAGGACTCAAGTGAGGGAGAACGTTAACTTAAATCACTTAGATGGATAACTTTTAAGTTTATTATTTTGTTATACATTTTCTTAGTTTGATTGTAATGACATTAACTAAATTTAGTCCACTTACTTAATAATAATAATCATGGGTTGATTCTATATATTTTTTTATCGCATTCATTTAATACTCTTAAGGTTTGGACGGTCGTTTTATCTATAATGAAAGGTTCAAATTTTGGGGGTGTTACACTCGTGGCCTACAACGGCTTACAACATCTTGCCTGCAATTGAAAACAAAACTTAGCAACAATATAGTAACAGTAAAATGCAGAAGAAGTAAGAACATAATTTGGGAACAGTAATCACATAATTATGAAAAAAGGTAACAACATATTTTAGGACGAGTAATTAGATAATTATAAAAAAGTAACACAATCATTCAGAAATAGTAAGAACACTATTCGGGAACAGTAATATCATAAAGTAGAACAAGTAACAACATAATTCAGAAGAGGTAACAACATAATTTAGGAACAGTAATCAGATAATTATTAACAAGTAACACCATCATTTAAAAGTAACAATAACAATATTGGAAATATTAATATCATAATAAGGAAGAGATAACAATAATTCAGTAATAGAAACAGTATACGGAAAATAAAAATGTATCACATACATATATATAAATATCAACTGAAAAAGTTTGTATAGAAAAAAAATTACTTCTTAGGAGGAGCCGCCTTCTCAATAACTGCTAAAGTTTTAGAAGGTCCACCCTTCAAAACTTGTATATTTTCTTCGAAACTAAATCAACAACATATTCCGGTTGAATTACCAGAGCAGAGTTGGGATCAGAAGCAAATCGAGGTGAAGATCTCAACTGCTTACTTCCCTTAGAAGGTGAATCAACAATAACCTCATCCTTCACAGAAGTTGTCCTACTTCTAGGTCTCTTCTTGGACTCCTCCTTCTTTTTACACTTAGGACTCTTTGCCCTGGTTACCTTATTCGAGCGAATAATTTTGGGAAGATCTTTCAAAAAGTTAGGGGGACGCTCTTCCTCATTATTGTCCTGATAACTCTTTTGATCATCCTCCTGATCAGTCTCATTATCAGAATTTTTGTGCTCAGGATTAGGATCAGCATTGTCATCGACATCTCCATGTGACTTAGAAGTAACATCAGTCTTTAAACCTACGCGAATTTCTGATACACCATTTGCAATATTCTGCTGGGCTTTCAAATTATCCTCCTTCCGAGAAACTTTTGTGATAACGTAATATACAACAAATTAATAAGAATAAACATATTCAATACAACTAAGATAACTTCTAAAATGCATATGAAGTAACACTTTCTTAAAACAAAGGTAATATGTAACATGGCTCTGAAATAACATCTTCAATACACCTAAGGTAACTCGTAATATCCATATGAAGTAACACTTTCATAAAACAAAGGTAACATGTAGCGTGCATCCGAAGTAACATCTTTAATACAAAAAAGATAACTTGTAATATGCATATGAAGTAACACTAATTTCATAAAACAAATGTAACATATATCATGAATCTGAAGTAACACTTTCCATAAAACAATAGTAACATGTAACATGAATCTGAAGTAAAACTAAAATAAAACTGAAGTAACATATAACACATGTAATTTGAATATGTAGTAAGTAGTAACAACTCCCATATAACAAAAGTAACATACAACTTGATACAATGTAACAACTTCCATAAAAAAAATCAAAACAAAGAATATTACCAGAATCAGATTGTTCTTGCGCCCTAGGATCAAATTTTAGTCTAGGACAGTTGACTGATGTTTCTTTAGGCTTTGGATCAAATTTTGGTTGATCATTAAGATTTGAATCCACACCTTTTAACTTCAGGAGGAATTTGAGTATCCACAAGTGGATAATTAACTACAAAACACAACAAAAACGTTAAATATAAAGTAATTCAAACGACAAAGAAAAGTAACATGTAAAATAAGTACAGGTAACAAAAAAAAAAGAACAGTAAATGAATAGAAATTAAATTTTTAAATGAAAACTAACAAATTCAGAGGAGAAATAACAAATTTGTAACATTATCTAAAATCATAAAAGCAAAGGAAACCGGTGTTGCTAAGTCTTCAACTTAGGGTTACTGCGAATGATATAATAATCATAAAATTAAATAGAATGAAGTTGCATTACCAGAAATTGAAGAAGAACCAGCAACATTAAGTTGGTTGATTACAGGAGTAACCGTAGAAGTAACCGTATAAGTTGATTGATTATCGCCAACGGGAACTTTAGTCGCATTACTGTCATCATCAAATATCAATCTCACCATGATTACAAAAGATGAAAATGAAAAAGCAACAAACAAGTAGAAAACAAATGAAAGTGAATATGAAACGAAAATTGAGATGAGAAGAAGAAGCAGCAGTAAGTGAAAATGGTGAAGAGAAAAGAAGAGAGAGAAAATGAAGAGAGTAAAAAGGCGGTTTGAATTGAATGAAGAAAGAAACTGATCAAATAGGGGGGAAGTGAATGGGCGGTTATTGAACAAATGAGAGGGGACAGTTACTTGGTTGGGTTTCAAATTCAACCCAACATAAACCGCCGTTTTTGGGCTGGAAATTAACGGGATTCAGAAGGCTGGGCCGAAAATACAAATGTGAACAGGTCACACCATCGACTTGATGGTGTGGCTTGCCACATATGATGTTAGGTTATGATACATATGACAATTCATAAATCATGCGGAAAAACCATTAAGCCAGGAATACATATTATTTACACATAATCATTTAGCATAGTTTAGATGCATACTCTTTGTTGCATGCCTTCCCTAGCTGCGCCCGAACCGAACAAGAACAAGTCTTTAGGACTCCAAGTGTCGTCCTTCCGTAGATAGTCCACAGCACGTCCGGATCCGCCTTAAGATTGACCAACTAGAATCGCCCTTAAGGTACTATTATTTTCGGCACTTTATAGGCAATTGTGTAATTGAATTTTGCTCTCAAAAACTCACTTTGAATACTTTAATGCTCGATGTAAATATGTGACCCTAGGCACTTATTTATAGAGTTTATGGAAAGGAATTATAATCCTATTAGAATACAAATCTATTTAATTATAATCCTACTAGGACTCTAATTAAACAAACTTTATCTATTAGGATTAGATTTAATCATATTACGAATCCCGGTAGCCTTAGGATTCGAGTAGCACACACGAGTGGCGCACAAGCACCGCACACCCGCACGCAGGCCTTGCGGCCCACGCCGAGCGCACAGCGCAATGCCCACTGTCGCAGCCTTGTCCGCGCGCGCGCCCAAGCTTCGGCTGGGCCTGGCTTTTGCGCTGGGCCTGGTCGTATGCTTGGCGTGTGGTTGTTGCGCTTGGCTTGCTGGGCGATGGCCCGGCTTCGTGCTGGGCCTTCGTCTGGCAGGCCTCGTCCGATGCTAATTCGTACGATATGCTTCCGATTAAATTCTCGATTCCGGAATTCATTTCCGATACGAACAATATTTAATATTTCCGATTCCGGAATCAATTTCCGTTTCGAACAAATATTTAATATTTCCGTTTCCTGAATTATTTTCCGATTCCGATAATATTTCCGATTCTGACAATATTTCCGTTTCCGGCAATATTTCCGATTCCGGCAATATTTCCATTTCCGATAATATTTCCCGATACGTACCATGTTTCCGTTTCCGGCAACATCTACGACTTGGATAATATTTATATTTCCGATACGATCCATATTTCCGTTTCCGGCAATATCATCGTTTCCGGAGTATTCATTTCTTGCCTGTGACGATCTCAGCTCCCACTGAAACCAAGATCCGTCGATTCCGAATATCCATAGATGGAGTATTTAATGCCATTAAATACTTGATCCGTTTACGTACTATTTGTGTGACCCTACGGGTTCAGTCAAGAGTAAGCTGTGGATTTAATATCATTAATTCCACTTGAACTGAAGCGGCCTCTAGCTAGGCATTCAGCTCACTTGATCTCACTGAATTATTAACTTGTTAATTAATACTGAACCGCATTTATTAGACTTAACATTGAATGCATACTTGGACCAAGGGCATTATTTCCTTCATATGAGTCTTTGGGTTCTATGAATATATTAGTATTTTGACTCAAGTGCTAGAAAAGTGTGTGTATTGAAGCCGGAACAAACTAGAAAAATAAAAATTACTCCCTTTGTCCCTTAATACTTGGCCCCGCTTTGACCGACACAGAGTTTTAGGCAATTTTATTGACTTATTTATTTATTAGGTGCTAGTTGATAGTGGGGTATTTTTTAATATAGTGTGTAGAAAATGAGTCAAATAAATGGGTGGGGGTGGGGGTAGGTTGAATTTTTTAAATGTTTTTTTAAGGAAATGGGAATATATGTGTGGGTCCATGGTAAGTGAGATAAATTATACTCTCTCTGCCCCAAATTACTCGTCACACTTACCTTTGCACAAAGTTTTAAGTGATAAATAGTTGTTTGGTTATCAATTGTTATTTTATTGAATAAGTAGAAGTGACAGGAGTTAGTGGGGTATTTTTTTAATTGACTGAGAGAGATGTGAGGACTGAAGGAAATAATGCCCTTGGTCCAAGTATGCATTCAATGTTAAGTCTAATAAATGCGGTTCAGTATTAATTAACAAGTTAATAATTCAGTGAGATCAAGTGAGCTGAATGCCTAGCTAGAGGCCGCTTCAGTTCAAGTGGAATTAATGATATTAATGCACAGCTTACTCTTGACTGAACCCGTAGGGTCACACAAATAGTACGTAAACGGATCAAGTATTTAATGGCATTAAATACTCCATCTATGGATATTCGGAATCGACGGATCTTGGTTTCAGTGGGAGCTGAGATCGTCACAGGCAAGAAATGAATACTCCGGAAACGATGATATTGCCGGAAACGGAAATATGGATCGTATCGGAAATATAAATATTATCCAAGTCGTAGATGTTGCCGGAAACGGAAACATGGTACGTATCGGAAAATATTATCGGAAATGGAAATATTGCCGGAATCGGAAATATTGCCGGAAACGGAAATATTGTCAGAATCGGAAATATTATCGGAATCGGAAAATAATTCCGGAAACGGAAATATTAAATATTTGTTCGAAACGGAAATTGATTCCGGAATCGGAAATATTGAATATTGTTCGTATCGGAAATGAATTCCGGAATCAGGAAATTAATCGGAAGCGTATCGTACGAATTAGCATCGGACGAGGCCTGCCAGACGAAGGCCCAGCACGAAGCCGGGCCATCGCCTAGCAAGCCAGCACGCCACAAACGCACCAGCCAAGGCTGCGCCAGGCCCACCGCAAGGCAGGCCCAGCGCGCGCCAAGGCTACGGCAGCGTGTGGGCTTGCGGCAGTGGGCTGCGAGCTCGCGGGCTGCGCGCGCGCGCATGGCGCCCCTCGTGGGCTGCTGTGCGTGCGTGTGTGTTTGTGTGCTACTCGAATCCTAAAGCTAGGGAGCAAAATTCAAGTATTCAAAGTGAGTTTTTGAGAGCAAAATTCAATCATACAATTGCCTATAAAGTGCCGAAAATTCTAAGTACCTTAAGGGCGATTCTAGTTGGTCAATCTTAAGGCGGATCCGGACGTGTTGTGGACTATCTACGGAGGGACGACACTTGGAGTCCTAAAGACTTGTTCTTGTTCGGTTCGGGCGCAGCTAGGGAGGGCACGCAACAAAGAGTATGCATCTAAACTATGCTAAATGATTATGTGTAAATAATATGTTTTCCTGGCTTTATGGTTTTTCCGCATGATTTATGAATTGTCATATGTATCATAACCTAACAAGGACAAAAAAAAATAGTGGGAAGAGAGAGAATATAATAATTGTGGGTCATTCCTAATTTAGAAGTGTAACAACTAATCTGGGACAGACAAAAAAGAAAAGTGTAACAAGTAATCTGGGAGGGAGGGAGTATAATATTAGTAAATGTATGCCATTTAAAGAAAATGGGGGAGTATTAAAGGACGGTTTTATAAGGAAAATGGGGCGAGTATTAAAGGACGAAAGAAGTATTTTATAATTACTCTTTTATTATTATACTTATTCTTTTTTTGTTATAGTTACCGTTATTTTATTATAATTAATTTTATTTTATTATTTTTTTTATAGTCCTTTCTTTATTATAATTTTTTTTCCTGATATAATTACTATTTTAAATTCATAGTAATCTTTTATGATTATGATTTTTTTTTTTGTTATAGTTACTCATACAATTTTTTATAGTACTTTTTTTTGTTATAGTTACTCATTTTGTTATTGTTATTCTAATAAAGACATATGATGTGAATAAATAAGGTTACTATATACTTAGTAACATTAATATATTATATAAAAAATGAATATATGAAAATGTGTGAGTTGCAGGAGAATAGAAAATGTATGAGCGAGAAAAGAAATGGGACACGCGTTTTTTTAATTTCACATGACATGACAGGTAGTTAGTTGTATTTTACCCTGGTACACGCTAATATCTGATCCACGCAAATTATTTTGTTTGGTTTATCAAACGAGTTGTATTCACTTATGTTTGCAAGAACAAAATTTAAAAATAATATTTTAGTAAACTTTTTTTATCAGTAACTATATGTTCATAATTAAATTTTAAAGACTTAAACCGTAACAAAATATTTTAATATTACTTAATTTTAAATTAAGAAAAAAACTTTAATTACATAAGGCCCGGGCCAATAACTAACTGTCTTTATAAAAAAAATGTGACGATGAAGTGATAAAATAAGAAAAAAAAGGGTGAAAAATATAAATATTGAGGCAGATGTGGAAAGGAAAGGAACCTATCTATAACCCTTATAAAAGAAACAACTTGAAGTTTGGAACAGTAACTTTGCATGAACTACCAATTTTATCCCTACTTCGTTACCTTTGCCAGTTGCGTTCTATTCTCCTCTCCCAGCTGCGTTCTATTCTCCTCTCCCTCAGTAATGACGCCCAACCTCCTCTCCCTCAGTAATGGCGCCCAACCTTCTTTGCCATATGTGATCTTCTCCTCTCCCTCAATAATTGCACCTAGAAAAACTCACCAGCCAAGCCATCTCAACCTCAACCACCATCTCCGTCACCTCCTTGCCGACGTTGATGCACGTTCCTTCTCCTTCTGTAGACCGAATAATGGTGGCCGACGGGGTAGGACAGCGAAGAGTAGAGGTTTGTTGTTCTCTCCTCTCTTGATTTTTCGTGCTCATTTTATCTTGCGAAATGTTACTAATTGAAATTGATTTATGTTGCTGAAATTGGTAGAGTTTTTTAATTTTAATTTTGATTTAGGATTTTGATTTAGGTTTTTTATTTTAGGTTTTTGATTTAGGTTTTTGATTTAGGGTTTTTATTTTAGGATTTCGATTTAGGTTCTTTATTTTGCTTTTGATTTAGGATATCTGGCTATTGGTGACGATTCTTGATGCAAGTTATGTTTCTTTGTTCCTTGCGTTGTCCCCTCCTAACCAATGCGCAACGCCTCTGGGATCTGTATAGAGAGAGAAATTATAGAGTTCAAACAATGGCGGAAAAAAAATTGCAGATCTCGATTCAATTTCTTGGAGACTGTCATTTTCTCGCGACGTTTTACGGCGTCGATTATTTGAATTTTGTTCGCATTATTTTTGTCTTCTCTCTCTTGCATTTTGAACGAACTCGTGAGTTTTGTACCGGTTCCACCATTTTGTCGGCGAGCAAAGGTTTTCCGGCAAAGAATTCTTACTTATGAACTGACAATTTGAATTCGATTGTATTGTGGTTCATTCGTCGTTGTGCGCATAAATTCTGCTGAGGTTGTTGCGGGATCAACAGCTTGGTTAATTAGGAAGAGTGCCTGCAATGGCCGTATAGATGTTTAATATGATAGTTCAAACCCAGAACACCAGGAAGCTTTGAGGGTATTGTGGAATGCTGTCGTTCCTGGTGAAGAACTTCGTGATTTGATATCTGAACAATGGATGGAAATGGGTTTTCGGGCTCAATCTGTGGCATCAATTCAACAACATTGGAGAAATGGTTGAGTTTCTGGAATTAATTTCAGAATTAATTTCTACTAAAATCTGGTATAACTCTCATACTTTGAACCCTTGTTTTGATGTGGGTAGTTCTTGATTGAACATTGATTTACTTGTTGAATGTTACTGGCATGATTGGTTTTGAGGTTTGTTTTCGACCTTGCATAGGTCTATTTTCTAAAAACACCATTCTACTTGAACTTTTGTTTCTCTAAATTCTTAACTTTTGTTTCTCTAAATTCTTAAGCTTCAGAGTTAATTTTTTCTCTGAACTGTTTCTGTGAACCTTTTTCCCTGAATTTTCTCTTAACCCTTTTTCTCTGAACCTTTTTTCTCTAAACTAATTTCTCTGAACCTTTTTTCACTGAACTGTTTCTCTGAACCTTTCTTTTTCTGAACTGTTTCTCTGAACCTTTATTACCTCTTTGAAATTTGATCAAACATTTTAAACACATTTCCAAAATGATACACAGTAAAACGAATGAAGTTTTTATGTTTCCGAGGATTTTTGGTGTTTTGTTCATAATTTTATCGTTTCTTCGGACGCCATTACTTTACTTAAATAACCTGTTGCATTTTTCTAGGTTTGTTTAGATTTTAGATTTTAGTTTCTTATAATGTGCTTTTGGGCATAAATGAAGTAGAGATGATAGTGAATAATGCGTACACTATTAGGGATTTGATAAATTATTCCTAATCATTTGACATTAGGTATCTTTGTTTCTTTTGCTGGATTAAATAGGATCACTGTTGTTGTTCTAAAAGTTACAGTTTCCTTTAGATTGAAATGACACATGCACTGGTGTTTTAAATTGATTATGCACCATGAAGTATGAACTTCACTGCTTCTAAGACAGTCAATGGTTCTTTGTCCCTTGGTTGATCTGTCTAAGCTACGTGTTCTATTTGTTCATTGAATTTGGAACTTTTTTTGTAAAATTAGTTGTAATTTACCTTACTGGTATGAATATATATGCAGTAGCTAGCCGACTCCATTGGCTCTTGTATGCAGGAAACCCTGATTGTTTGATTCCCTTCTTGCACAATCCAATTTAACCCTTCTTTTCAATGTTTCAGTAAAATTGTCCCCTGGATTACATTTGTTAGGTTATGATACATATAAATGAATATAAATGATGCGGAAAAACCATAAAAGCCAGGATTCCAAATTAATTGCCACATAACAATTAGCATAATTTAGGATGCATACTCTTTGTAGCGTGCCCTCTCTAGCTGCGCACGAACCGAACAAGAACAAGTATAGGACTCCAAATGTCGTCCCTCCGTAGATAGTCCACAACACGCTCGGATCCGCCTTAGGTTTAATTAACTAGAATTGCGCCAAAGGTACTATGTAATTTTCGGATTTTTATGACAAATAAAAGTCTGAGTTTTAAGCCTAAAACTTGAATGAATACTTGAATTACTCGTTATAAATTGTGAACTATGATCACCTATTTATAGGGTAGGAATATGGTATTGGAATTCTACTAGGACTTTAAGAATCCTAATTCTTTTAGAATTAGAGTTCCATTAAACTAGTAAATCAGAAAATTAATCTCATCCTAATCACTTAAGGATTCGAAGTATGCACAAACTCCAACACGCACACGAGCATGGCCCACATGTGAGCAGGCCATGCCCGCACACACGCAAAGCCCGCAGCAGGCCTCGCAGCCCATACGAGCTCGCTGCCATGTGCTCGTAGCCTTGGCATGCTGGGCCTGGCCTTGCGCTGGGCCTGGCGTTGCCTTGGGCTGCTGTGACGCGCGCTGGGCTTCCTGGACGTGGACCTGGCTTCACGCTGGGCCTTCGTCTAGCAATCTCGTCCGATGCTTATTCGTACGACGCGCTTCCGATTAATTTTCCGATTCCGGAATTCATTTCCGAACGAACAATATTTAACATTTCCGATTCCGGAATTAATTTCTGTTTCGAACAAATATTTAATATTTCCGTTTCCGGAATTATTTTCCGATTCCGATAATATTTCCGATTCTGACAATATTTTCGTTTCCGGCAATATTTCCATTTTCGATAATATTTTCTGAAACATGAAGTTTTCTTAGTTTAGCTTGATATTATATCCGCTTGTGCAAGATTTCACTAAGATAGCCAAACCATGACTACTTTGATGAAGAAATAAGCTAAGTTTGAGTGGAATGAGAATGGTGAGGAAGCATTCCAAGCTCTAAAGATGCGTTTGACAACCGCGTCAGTGTTAACTCTATCAGATGGAAATGATACCTATAATGCGTATAAACCTAAGTACCCTACCCATGACATAGAGCTAGCAGCCATATTGTTTGCATGGATGAGATTAAGGAGAATCAAATTGGAGATGTCAACTTGGAGCGAATCAAGGAAAAGATTTCGCAAGGGAAGGAAATAGATTTTAAGATCCATGTTGATGGAAGTTTTAGGCACAAAGGAAGGTGGTGTGTGCGTCAAATGTGCGAAGAGTTAAAGAAAAGCTCATGAGAGAAGGTTATAATACACCATATTCGGTTCACCTAGGTGGTGACAAGTTGTATAAGGATCTGAAAAGTGTCTATTAATGGCCAATAATGAAGAATGAAGTAGATAAGTTGTAGCTAGATATTTGACTTATCAGAAGGTCAAAATAGAACATCGTGACCTCAGGGAAAGGTTCAACCATTATAATTTTCAAGTTGGAAATGAGACTATATTTCAATGGACCTTGTCACTTGTTTGCCCAAGTCAAAGCTAGGAAATGACACCAATTGGGTTGTGGTAGATAGACTGACCAAGCCATCAGTGTTTATACCAATGAAGGAGACCTAGAAAGATGGAGCTACTTGCTAAGGATTGCATTTAGTATGTTGTGAGACTACATGGAGTTCCTAAGGATATCGTGCCAGATAGGGATTTAAGGTTTCTTTCAATCTTCTGGGAAAGTGTACAGAAGAACTTTGGTACGACATTGAAAATGAGTATAGTGTTCCATCCATCCACATACGGACAAACTGAGAGAACCATTTAGACACTTGAGGATATGCTTCGTGCATGTGAAATTGATTTCCAAGGAAGTTGGGAAGATAGTTTAGATTTGATTGATTTTCCTATATCAATAGCTATTATCCCAGTATAGGAATGACAGCATTTGAGGCCTTGTATGGAAGGAAATGTAGTATTCTACTGTGTTGGAATGACATTAGTGAAACAATTGTGTTAAGACCTCAAATGATAGAGGACACAATGAACTAAATTATAACTATTCAATCAAAGATTCAAGCAGCGCAAGATCGCCAAAAGAGCAATGCATACTTGGCGAAAATTTCTAGTGGGTGACAAATTGTTACTCAAAGTTTCACCAATGAAAGGTGTAATGAGTTTTGGCAAGAAATAAAAGCTAAGCCAAAGTACATAAGTCCTTACGAGTCCCTAGAATGGATAGGAAAGGTAGCTTATAGACTAGCCTTAACCATGGACCTGCATAGAATGCATAATGTGTTTCATATATCTAAATTGAGAAAGTATGTTCCGGATAAGTCACATGAGTTGCAACCGAAAACCATAGAATTAGACCAAATTTTATCTTTCGAGGAAAGACCAGTCAAAGTCTTGGATTGTAAAGTGCATAGTTCACGAACTAAGGGTGTTAAGATGGTTAAAGTTTTGTGGTCTAATCAAGTTTTGTGGTCCCAGGAAGCCAAGGACGATATGAGAAAGAATTATCCCTAGCTATTTCCCGAGGGTAGTTGAGTTACGGGGCCGTAACTCGTTTCTTTTAAGGGGGGTAGAGTGCTGTAGAATTTCACGCTTTTACCTTATTTTCCCTCATTTTAGTGCCTTCTATGGAAATTGCATTTCATATTGTCATGTTGAATTACTTAAAGAGTACAACAACTAAAACTTTTTGCAAAGAAAACGCAATAAAGTCTCATAAAGTCTCAAGTTTTTATATCAAGTTTTGATTTTCGAGCCCAAGTTTTGGGACGAAACTTCTTTTAAGGAGGGTAGACTGTAATACCTCGTATTTATCTGTATTTATAAGTATATTTTATTATATTTATAAAGTATTTTTATGATTTTTAGAATTTAAACCGCATTTAAATATTATTTAAATGTATTTTTAATTAATTAGAATATTTATTATTTTAATTAATTACAAAACGAATTTATTATTTCAAGTTGGGAATTTAATTGGGTTTTAAAAGTAAAACGATTTTAAATGAATCTAGCCCAATTCAATTCCAAGTTCAATTCCTAACAAATTAAAGCAAGCCCATCTTATGTTTCATGAAGCCCGTAAGGGAATCCTAAATCCTAGCGCATCCTTGAGTTTCCTAAACCTATAAATATAGGTGCTCACCCTCAAAAATCCCTCACTATTATTCATTAAACCTAAATTCCTCTTTCTTTCGTCGAACTTATGTTTGGCCGTTTTCACCTACTTACGTTTGTTTTCAGAAAATCATTTCTTCTTTAAAGTTGTAGGTCTAGAAAAGTTCTTGAACTTTGCCTCAAGAATCGATTGATTCCGAGTTATAGAATAGAAGTTATGAGTGTTCTAAAATTCTGCTGCAGTAATTTTTCTCTCCTTGTCCGTCGCCCCTCACCGAGCACTCAGCACGGACGTTGCTGCTCGTTACTGCACCCCGTTACTTCGAGCACCATTCCTAGCACTCCCTTGCTTCCCTGCCTCGTGCTCTCGTGCACATAACCACCCGCACACCTCACACTGAAGGAAATAATAATGCCCTTGATCCAAATATGCATTCAATGATAAGTCTAATAAATGCGGTTCAGTATTAATTAACAAGTTAATAATTCAGTGAGATCAAGTGAGCTGAATGCCTAGCTAGAGACCGCTTCAGTTCAAGTGGAATTAATGATATTAATCCACAGCTTACTCTTGACTGCACCCGTAGGGTCACACAAATAGTACGTAAACGGATCAAGTACTTAATGGCATTAAATACTCTATCAATGGATATTCAGAATCGACGGATCTTGATTTCAGTGGGAGCTGAGATCGTCACAAGCAAGTGAATACTCCGGAAACGATGATACTGCCGGAAACGAAAATATGGATCGTATCGGAAATATAAATATCATCCAAGTCGTAGATGTTGCCGAAAACGGAAACATGGTACGTATCGGAAAATTTTATTGGAAATAGAAATATTGCCGGAATCGGAAATATTGTCGGAAACGGAAATATTGTCAGAATCGGAAATATTATCGGAATCGGAAAATAGTTCCGGAAACGGAAATATTAAATATTTGTTCGAAATGGAAATTAATTCCGGAATCGGAAATATTAAATATTGTTCGTATCGGAAAGAATTCCGGAACCGGGAATTTAATCGGAAGCGTATCGTACGAATAAGCATCGGACGAGGCCTGCCGGACGAAGGCCCAGCACGAAGCCAGGCCATCGCCCAGCAAGCAAGACGCGCGCCAACGCCCAGACCAAGGCAGCGCCAGGCCCACCGCAAGGCAGGCCCAGCGCGCCAAGGCGAGGCTGCGCAGCGTGGGCTGCGTGGGCCGAGCGCACGCGTGCGGGCGCCCTCGTGGCTCCGTGCGTGTGTGTGTTTGTGTCCATGCACAATTCCTAAATCTATTAGGATTTGGTGTATGATTAAATTCCTATTCCTAAAAGGATTTTTTAATTAATTAGAGTCCTTGTAGGATTCTAAGTTTAATTAAATCGAATCCTACTAGGATTCCAATTCCCTTTCCAAACCTCTATAAATAAGGGCCTAGGGTCATAATTTATGCATACGGGATTGAAGTATTCTAAGGGTAAGTTTTGAAAGAAAAATAAGCCAAACACTTGCAAACACTTAACCGAATTTCCTAGTAAGGGCGATTCTAGTTGGTCTAACTTGAGGCGGATCCGGACGTAATGTGGACTATCTACGGAGGGACGACATTTGGAGTCCTAAAGACTTGTTCTTGTTCGGTTCGGGCGCAGCTAGGGAGGGCATGCAACAAAGTGTATGCATCTAAACTATGCTAAATGATTATGTGTAAATAATATGTTTCCTAGCATTAAGGTTTTTCCGCATGATTTATGTTTTGTCATATGTATCATAACCTATCAGTGGTATCACGAGCCTCTTATTATTTTCATAGTCTAAATTGCATAAACATGGTTAAATATTACAAATTTGCAAGAATTAAAAGGGGTGATTAATTTTCGTAATTGTTAATTAATTGCAAATTGCGTTTATTTAATTATATGTACGCAGTTTTTCGGCAGTTTCTTCGTTACTCATCCAAATCGAGTGATTTTTGTGTCAATTCCGCATGTAAAAGGCATTCTAAAATTTTCTCAAATTCGAAGCCTAACTATGACTTTTCGGAGGTTTTAGTTTTTCGAACGCAAAAGTTTGTAAATTTAAGATGTTTTAGTTTTTCGAACGCAAAAGTTTGTAAATTTTTGATTGACCTACTGTATATGTTTAACAAGTTTGAATGCCTAGCCTTGTTAATTATGCAATCTAATTTGTAATTATAATTAATTTGTTGAAAATTCGAATAATTTAGAATTGATTTGATTTTCATAATTAATTAATAATTTAATTAGATACCTATGATTAAAAACCACCATAAAAATTGTTAATCTGTGTTAAATTTTAAATTTTTATGACCTAGACTTCAATCCATGTTAATCGGAAATTAATTAATTAATAAATTTTCGATTTTTCGCCCTAAAATTATGAAATTAATATGATTTATTAATTTGTCATTAATTTTGAAAATAAAATTTTTAATTTTTATGCGATTCGCTCATATAACTTGCACTCACAAAGCAATGGACGCTATGTGTTACCCTTAAGGGATGTTGTAGAGGTGATCAAATGGCGGGCCGGGCTTGAGCGTAAAAAATCAGCCCACTATGTCGGGCCGGCCGGGCCGGGCCAAGATTCGGGCCAAAATTTTGTGCCCAAACCTGTTATTTTCGGGTGGGGCCTACCGGGCTTTTCGGGCTATTTTCGGGCCGGGCCAATTTTTAACTAAAAAATGTATTTTTGGGTTTCCCAAACCCGCCCAAAAAAATAAAATTTTCGGGCCGAGTCGGGCCGGACCCGGAAACCGGGCCGGAAAATTCTGCCCAAACCCGCAAAAATTTCGGGCGGGCCGGGCTCATCTTGATCAGGTCTAGGGTGTTGTATAGTGCGGGCATGCGATGACAAGCAAGGGAGCTCGTCGCCCATGCGGTACGAATGCAGCGAGCAAGGCTATGGTGCACGAGCACAAGGCAGCAGCCCTGCCTTGTGTCGTGTGCTATGTGCGATGGGCGAGTGGGCAAGGGCGAGAGCAAGGCAGCGACAGTCGCGTGTGGGCAGCAGGAGAGCTGCGCCACGACGCAACTGCCGCGCGCAACGTGCGAAGCCTCGCATGCGACGAGCGCTACACCCAGCGACGAACGCTCGCGCGCAGCGAGCGCAAGCTCGCGTGCGTCGAGCACTGGCGCGCGCAGCGAGCATGCTAGCGTGCTTCGATGATGCCTTGCGATGGTGTGCAGCGATGGATGCGACGCAGCACATAGGCTGCGCGCACATGGCCAGCGATGGCTGCGTGCGCGTGGCCTATGGCTATGCGTTGTATGGTGATGTTACGATTAGATCGTTTTAAAATTTTAAGTTGAAATTTTCAGTTTAAGTAATTTTAATTAATTTTAAAATTAATAATTTAAATTATTTTCTTGGATTTTAATTTTGAATATTATAATTATAATAAATTTCATTTATTCTAATTATTTTACTAAACTTAAAATCATGAATTAATTTAAATACGACTGAAAATAAATTAAATATGTGGATTCAATTATAAATTTATATGAGCTTTAAATTTTAATTAAATTTGTATGTTTCCGGTTAGACTAGAAATACATTTTTATGTTTAAAATTAAGTAAAGCATATGAATTTATTGGTTTAAGTGGGAGCCTTTTTAGTCATAAACTCTTGATTAGGTCTACAAATCCTTAAGGTTAAAACAACTTGATTAGAATTAATAAGGACTGAATAATTTGTAGATTATTGGTGCCCTTGATTAATTGCTGCAAATATTTATGTGATGCATAACGTGTTTTACTAACCAGCTATGTGGGCCATTCATGATAATGAATGGGTGAATGGTATATATTGTATATGTACTGTTTTGCAGGTTATGAAGTGACTAGTATGGCCCAAATAGGATAGGAAATATGGTCTGCGTACCATTAATTTGAATGTAATTGGTCTAAAGTACCAAAATTGTTTTTCAATTCAAATATGGTATGCGTACCATCAAATAGTTGTAATTAGTTTAATTATAGCTTATCCTATTTGAAGAAAATGGCGCCTCCCACGGCGATTTTCAAGACGGACTTTGAAGTTGAAGCTTCAAGATGAAGTCGGGCCATACTAGATCACATTTATCTTATGCATGCTTTAAGTTATTTATTGCTTTAAATATGTCTTAAATATGCATGAGATCAAAGATTGATTATGTTGCATGATTAAGGATTTTAGTTCACTTAAAATCTAACCAACATAGTAAGAGCCTTAAGTTCCAAACTTAAAAATTGAGTTAAAAGGTGCCATGCCAAAATAACACTTACTTGGATATCCTTTACATCGATCTTAGTAATAGTTTTTTGCCATAGCGAGGTGTTACTTGTCGATACTAAAGGGGTAAGGTACACAAATAATTGTGAGTACATGTTAGTTTTGGTGAAACTCAACGATATAAGTAAGGAGTCCTTTTATGTCGTGGCAAAATCGATAGGTTGACCTAATAAGTTCTTAGACGTACCTATCAACCAAGAATAGTTTCTAGACTATTAGCAAAAGGTTTTTGCTTACCTAAAATGTTTTAGGATTGAGTCGACAAACTGTGCTTAATTCTTCAATGGTTTTAGGATCTTGGAATCATTTTATTCACACATGCCGGAACACATAATTTGAATAAAATGCTTAATGAACATTGAATTATGCATGTTTGCTAGAATTTAAGTTTATTAAGAGAAACTGTGAATGGTTATTTATTTGTTTATTCTTTTCAATTGTAGTTTTAATTATGGCAAACAACAATTCATTCAACATTCGATCAATTCTCGAAAAGGAGAAGTTGAGCGGGAAAAAACTTCCTTGACTAGCAAAGGAACTTGCAAATAGTTCTTATGCAGGAAGAAAAGGAGTATGTCCTGGAAGAGGCGATGCCCGAAGCCGCAGGCGAAGGGGTCACTCAGGCATCCCTCAATCGTTGGATTGATGCCAACAAGGATGTAAAATGTCTAATGCTCGCCACCATGAGTGCAGATCTGCAGAAAACGTTCATCAACTCAGATGCTTTCACAATCATCAGTGAGTTGAAGAACATGTTCCAAGATCTGGCTCGAGTCGAAAGATTCGAGACTCATAGGCAAATTCTTGAGCCCAAACTTAAGAAAGGCGAGCCCGTAAGTCCACATGTTCTCAAAATGATTGGACTCATTGAGAATATGAGTCGGCTGGATCAGCAATTCTCTCAGGAAATGGCTGTAGAAACCATCCTCCATTCTCTTCATAACGGGTATGATCAGTTCAAACTGAACTACAGTATGAATAGTCTGGACAAAATGCTCACTAAGCTTCACGGTATGCTGAAGACCGCTGAAAAGACGCTCAAAAGTGATAAGCAAGATGTGCTTATGGTGCGTGGGGGCAAGTTCAAGAAATCTGGAAAGAAGAGGAATGCTAAGAAAGGTGGCAACAAGGCCAGCCCAACTAAGCAAACTGGCGCCAAGTCTGAAAAGAGGAAGGCCAGCCAACCCACTTCTGAATCCGAATGCTTCTACTGCAAGAAGAAGGGGCATTGGAAGAGAGATTGCTTGAAGCTAAAGGAAGATCAGAAGAACGGAACAGTCGTTCCATCTTCAGGTATTTTCGTTATAGACTGTATAATTGCTAATTCAACTTCTTGGGTATTAGATACAGGTTGTGGCTCACACTTATGTTCCAATTCACAGGGACTAAGAAGAAGTAGAAAGTTAAGCAAGGGTGAAGTCGACCTACGAGTGGGAAATGGAGCACGGATTGCTGTATTAGCTGTACGAACTTATTATTTGTCGTTGCCCTCTGGGCTAGTTTTGGAACTAGAAGAGTGTTTTCATGTTCCAAGCCTTACTAAAAACATCATTTCAGTTTCTTGCTTAGATGCTAAGGGATTTTCCTTTTTAATAAAAGACAATAGTTGTTCATTTTATTTTAAAGAGATGTTTTATGGATCTGCTAGATTAGTCAATGGACTTTATTTATTAGATCACGACAAACAAGTTTATAACATAAATAACAAAAAGGCCAAAAAGGATGATTTAGATCTCACCTATCTGTGGCATTGTCGATTAGGCCATATTAACTTGAAACGCATGGAAAGACTTCAAAAGAAAGGAATTCTAGAACCATTTGACTTAGAGGATTATGGTAAGTGCGAATCATGTTTACTTGGCAAAATGACAAAGCAACCTTTCTCTAAAGTTGGAGAAAGAGCAACTGAACTATTGGGTTTAATCCATACAGATGTATGTGGACCAATGAGTACAAATGCTAGAGGTGGTTTCAGCTACTTTATCACTTTCACTGATGACTTCAGTAGATATGGTTATGTCTACCTAATGAAGCATAAGTCTGAATCCTTTGACAATTTCAAGGAATTTCACAGTGAAGTAGAGAATCAATTAGGCAAGAAGATTAAGGCACTGCGGTCTGATTGAGGCGGTGAATATCTGAGCTATGAATTTGATGACCATCTGAAAGAATATGGAATTATATCAGAATTGACTCCTCCTGGAACACCACAATGGAACGGTGTGTCGGAACGGAGGAACAGAACCTTGTTAGAAATGGTTAGACCAATGATGGGTCAGGCCGAACTTCCAATAGAATTTTGGGGACATGCACTAAATACAGCCGCACTCACTATAAATAGAGTGAAGGAAATAATGCCCTTGGTCCAAGTATGCATTCAATGATAAGTCTAATAAATGCGGTTCAGTATTAATTAACAAGTTAATAATTCAGTGAGATCAAGTGAGCTAAATGCCTAGCTAGAGGCCGCTTCAGTTCAAGTGGAATTAATGATATTAATCCACAGCTTACTCTTGACTGAACCCGTAGGGTCACACAAATAGTACGTAAACGGATCAAGTATTTAATGGCATTAAATACTCCATCTATGGATATTCGGAATCGACGGATCTTGGTTTCAGTGGTAGCTGAGATCGTCACAGGCAAGAAATGAATACTCCGGAAACGATGATATTGCCGGAAACGGAAATATGGATCGTATCTGAAATATAAATATTATCCAAGTCGTAGATGTTGCCGGAAACGGAAACATGGTACATATCGGGAAATATTATTGGAAATAAAAATATTGCCGGAAACGGATATATTGTCTGAATCGGAAATATTATCGGAATCGCAAAATAATTCCGGAAACGAAAATATTAAATATTTGTTCGAAACGGAAATTAATTCCGGAATCGGAAATGTTAAATATTGTTCGTATCGGAAATGAATTCAGGAATCGGAAAATTAATCGGAAGCGCGTCGTACGAATTAGCATCGGACGAGCTTGCTAGACGAAGGCCCAGCACGAAGCCAAGCCCACGTCCAGCAAGGGAAACGCGCGCCACAACACGCCAGCCCAAGGCTGCGCCAGGCCCACCGCAAGGCAGGCCCAGCGCGCGCCCAAGGCTGCGGCAGTCGTGGGCTGTGATGCTCGGGCTGTGCGCGCGCGCGCATGGCGCCCCTCGTGGGCTGCTGTGCGTGCGTGGGTTTTTGTGTTCACATACGAAACCTAAAACGTACAGGATTCGTTTAACGATTAAATTCCTAATTCTATTTGATAAATTAATTAAATAAGAGTTTCATTAAGATTCTAATTTAATTAAATCGTATCCTAATAGAATTCCGATTCTCTTTCCATACCCCTATAAATATGTGGCCTGGGCTCACAATTTATAACAAGTTTTCAAGTATTCAAAGTGAGTTTTTGAGAGAAAAATTCAGACACATTCCTTGCCTAAAAGTGCCGAAAATTATTAGTACCTTAAGGGCGATTCTAGTTGGTCAATCTTAAGGCGGATCCGGACGTGATGTGGACTATCTACGGAGGGACGACACTTGGAGTCCTAAAGACTTGTTCTTGTTCGGTTCGGGCGCAGCTAGGGAAGGCACGCAACAAAGAGTATGCATCTAAACTATGCTAAATGATTATGTGTAAATAATATGTATTCCTGGCTAAATGGTTTTTTCCGCATGATTTATGAATTGTCATATGTATCATAACCCAACATAGAGCTCCGTCTAAAGCTGTCGAAAAGACTCCATATGAGTTATGGTTTGGAAAGCCTCCAAAAGTGTCTTTTCTTAAGATTTGGGGATGTGAAGTATACGTCAAACGATTATTTCAGACAAACTTCATCCGAAATCTGACAAATGTATCCTTATGGGCTATCCAAAGGAAACAAAGGAGTATTACTTCTACAATACATCTGAGAACAAGGTGTTTGTTGCTCGAGATGGTGTCTTTTTGGAGAAGAATCACATTTCCAAAATGACAAGTGGGAGAAAAGTAGACCTCGAAGAAATTCGAGTCGAACAACAAACTCTAGAGAATGCTCAAGATGACATTCAGGATGAAACTCAGAGATCTTTAGAAGATTCTGGTGAGAATCATGGTCAACCTAGAGATGTAACCCCGCGTAGATCGCAGAGATATAGATCTCAACCGGAAAGGTACTTAGGTATTTTGACGAACGAGAGCTATGACGTTCTATTACTTGAAAGTGATGAACCTGCGACTTACAAATAAGCTATGACGAGCCCTGGCTCCAAGCAATGGCAAGAAGCCATGCAATCTGAATTAGACTCCATGTCTCAAAACCAAGTATGGGATTTGGTCGATTTGCCAGATGGCTACCAAGCCATTGGAAGCAAATGGGTTTTCAAACTGAAAAAGGACAAGGATGGGAAACTTGAAGTTTTTAAAGCTAGATTGGTTGCAAAAGGTTACAGGCAAGTCCACGGTGTGGATTATGATGAAACCTTTTCACCAGTTGCAATGCTAAAGTCTATTCGGATAATGTTAGCAATCGCTGCATATTACGATTACGAAATATGGCAGATGGATGTCAAAACCGCTTTCTTAAACGGCATTTTAACAGAAACTGTGTTTATGACAGAGCCTGAAGGTTTTAAGGATCCAAAGAATGCTAAAAAGGTATGCAAGCTAAAGAAATCAATCTACGGATTGAAGCAGGCATCCAGGAGCTGGAATATACGTTTTGATGAAGCAGTCAGTGACTTTGGTTTCATCAAGAACGCAGACGAATCTTGTGTATACAAGAAGGTCAGTGGGAGCAAAATTGCTTTCCTAGTATTATATGTCGACGACATATTACTTATCGGAAATGACATTCCTATGTTGAATTCTGTCAAGATTTGGCTTGGGAAATGTTTTTCGATGAAGGATCTAGGAGAAGCACAGTACATATTGGGCATCAAGATTTACAGAGATAGATCTAAAAAGATGATTGGACTTAGTCAAAGCACTTATATCAATAAAGTGCTTGATAAGTTCAAGATGGCAGACTCCAAGCGAGGCTACCTACCAATGTCTCATGGAATAACTCTAAGCAAGACTCAGTGCCCAAAAACACTTGATGAGCGTAGACGAATGAATGAGATTCTATATGCATCATTGATTGGTTCAATAATGTATACTATGATATGTACACGCCCGGATGTTGCGTACGCACTCAGTGCTACGAGCAGATACCAGTAAGACCCAGGAGAGGCACATTGGACTGCTGCCAAGAATATTCTGAAGTACCTGAAAAGGCACAAAGATGACTTCCTGGTCTATGGTGGAGATGATGAATTAATTGTTAAAGGCTATACGGACGCAAGTTTCCAAACCGACAAAGATGATTTCAGATCACAATCTGGGTTTGCCTTCTGCCTCAACGGAGGTGCAGTAAGCTGGAAAAGTGCTAAGCAAAGCACCATTGCGGATTCTACAACTGAAGCGGAGTACATTGCTGCACATGAAGCAGCAAAGGAAGCTATATGGCTAAGGAAGTTTATAGGTGAACTTGGTGTAGTCCCCTCCATTAAAGGACCAATAGCCCTGTATTGCGATAATAACGGAGCTATTGCACAGGCAAAGGAGCCTAGACACCACCAAAGAGTCAAGCATGTACTTCGTAGATTTCACCTTCAACGAGAGTTCGTTGAAAGAAAAGAAGTCGAGATAAGCAAGATTGGAACTGATGACAATATATCAGATCCATTGACTAAACCTCTGCCGCAGGCGAAGCACAACTCGCACACTGCAGCTATGGGAATCAAGCATATTGGAGAATGGCTTTGATGTCCTTATTTAATGTTTTAAAGTTTTAGAGTTTAAATCTTTGTAAAGCATTATTGGTTAATCATTCACAATAAATGAATAGAATTCATTTTTCTATTTAATTTGTGGTTTATTAAATGATGAGTCCCTTCAATTTGACGATATGTTCAAGATAGACTGTCAGGACCAGTCCTGTGACTAAGAAATGTCTATCAAGTGAACTTGAATGTCAAAGGTTGAGAATGGTCCCTGGTCGGAGTTTTCTATAAAATTGGACGCATAGAAAACGTTAGACGACTAGAATGCAAGATGACTAGTAGTTATGTTTCTTGAACTATGTGGACATGGCAATGTCATAATCATTTGCATAGATACTTACTTTGGGAAGACTAGTATCGGACAGACCTATGAAACTTTACTGTAAAAGATGAAAATCTGTCATAAGTAAATTTCATTAAAATTATTAGACACTAAATCCTCAATACCTGAGTGATTTGAGATTACTTGTTTGAGAACTGGTTACTTTGACATTGACCAACCGTCGCACCGTAAAAGGAGGCTATAAAGGCAACGCTCAGGTAATCACCTATCAAACGAAGTCTAATCTCAAGATCGCAAGATTGGGATTGTCCTCCCATAAATCGGGATGAAATGCTTAAAAGTTGTACAAGGCCACTCGGAGAGCTAGAAACTGTGAAATGCATGGCCGTGCTCGGATGAATCATAGGCTATGATTATCTGTTTATTTGATCAGTTGAACTCTGAAACCGAGAAACACCTCTGGACATAATAAGGATGACAACTCTTACCTTATGTTCAAGAGCAAGCATCGAGCGACAAAGGAATTAGGAAATGCACACTTGTCCCTAAGGACAAGTGGGAGACTGAAGGAAATAATGCCCTTGGTCCAAGTATGCATTCAATGATAAGTCTAATAAATGCGGTTCAGTATTAATTAACAAGTTAATAATTCAGTGAGATCAAGTGAGCTGAATGCCTAGCTAGAGGCCGCTTCAGTTCAAGTGGAATTAATGATATTAATCCACAGCTTACTCTTGACTGAACCCGTAGGGTCACACAAATAGTACGTAAACGGATCAAGTATTTAATGGCATTAAATACTCTATCTATGGATATTCGGAATTGGCGGATCTTGATTTCAGTGGGAGCTGAGATCGTCACAAGCAAGTGAATACTCCGGAAACGATGATATTGCCGAAAACGGAAATATGGATCGTATCGGAAATATAAATATTATCCAAGTCGTAGATGTTGCCGGAAACGGAAACATGGTACGTATCGGAAAATATTATTGGAAATGGAAATATTGCCGGAATCGGAAATATTGTCGGAAACGGAAATATTGTCAGAAACGGAAATATTATCGGAATCGGAAAATAGTTCCGGAAACGGAAATATTAAATATTTGTTCGAAATGGAAATTAATTCCGGAATCGAAAATATTAAATATTGTTCGTATCGGAAATGAATTCCGAAACCGGGAATTTAATTGGAAGCGTATCGTACGAATAAGCATCGGACGAGGCCTGCCGGACGAAGGCTCAGCACGAAGCCAGGCCATCGCCCAGCAAGCAAGACGCGCGCCAACGCCCAGACCAAGGCAGCGCCAGGCCCACCGCAAGGCAGGCCCAGCGCGCCAAGGCGAGGCTGCGCAGCGTGGGCTGCGTGGGCCGAGCGCACGCGTGCGGGCGCCCTCGTGGCTCCTTGCGTGTGTGTGTTTGTGTCCATGCACAATTCCTAAATCTATTAGGATTTGGTGTATGATTAAATTCCTATTCCTAAAAGGATTATTTAATTAATTAGAGTCCTTGTAGGATTCTAAGTTTAATTAAATCGTATCCTACTAGGATTCCAATTCCCTTTCCAAACCTCTATAAATAAGGGCCTAGGGTCATAATTTATGCATACGGGATTGAAGTATTCTAAGGGTAAGTTTTGAAAGAAAAATAAGCCAAACACTTGCAAACACTTAACCGAATTTCCTAGTAACCTTAAGGGCGATTCTAGTTGGTCTAACTTGAGGCGGATCCGGACGTACTGTGGACTATCTACGGAGGGACGACATTTGGATTCCTAAAGACTTGTTCTTGTTCGGTTCGGGCGCAGCTAGGGAGGGCACGCTACAAAGTGTATGCTTCTAAATTATGCTAAATGATTATGTGTAAATAATATGTTTCCTGGCATTAAGGTTTTTCCGCATGATTTATGTTTTGTCATATGTATCATAACCTATCACACACTCTCTTGCTCTCCCTCTCGCCCTCACACAAACAGCGTTGCGCCTAGCGTGCTGTTGCGTGTTGCTGTTGTTGTTTGTCGTTGGGGTTGCTGTGTGTGGCTCGTCGCCCAGCCGCACACACACACTCGTACTTTCTTTCTCTCGCTCGTGCACACGCGAGCCCTTCTGCTCCCTTGGCTGACCCTGCTTGTTTTCTCGCTGCACCGCACGCAACACACGCACACCAACGTGTGTTGTGTGTATTGTTCTTGTTCCGATTAATCCATTTTCGCCCAATCACATTCAATTCGTGATTGTACCGTGCTATAGGCCGGATTGGTATAATTCTCTTCTTCCTTGCCTATTCCATTTCAATTTCGTATTTTAAATTATATTATTATTATTGGTTTTGATTAATTAAAATGCTAGGAACGGTTGTGAACACCGTGTTTTAATGTTTCGTATTTGATTTGATGAGATTGATTTTTAATTCAAAAGAATTATAATTTTCAGATTTAGTGTCAATTTTTAAGGTCAAAACATGGTTTTATCAATAATTTATTTGTAGGATTTTAATTCCGAGTGTTCAATAGATTGATTCACATAATTTAACGGCAATTTAAATTATGGGAATCAACTTAAATTTTCAGATTGTTTATAAGCTTTAAAGAGTTGATTTTTAATGATTTTAAAGCCAAAAATTCAATGTTTTTTATGCTAGGACTTGAGTTGACTATTTGAGACTATTAATTTAACGAATAACGATTAATTTCTAATTAAACTAAACATTTTAGAATCTTAAATAGTTGCTGGAAATTTAGTAAACATGGATAATAATTAAGTTTCTCCATTGTGTTTATAGGAGTTGATTTCTAGAAAGTTGTGATTCGCACAGTGGCCCCCGTACTTAGGTATTCCAGGTACGTACAAGTCTAGGGCGACCACATTATTTGTCAAGGGACATTACGTGATTATTTATTGATGTGAAATATATTATGTGAACTTGGTGAATTCATAGTTGATTTGGTGGACAATCATGTGAATTATTATTATTGGAATTATTGATTTGTTGATTGAACAAGCATGTTGGGACTATTGTGAGTATGGATTTCATTGTCAATCATGTTGTTCAATATTTATGCATGTATGGTTGTTTCACATGCAAGGGATGGATTATTTATTGTTATGCTATTGTACAGTATGTCTAGCATACTTTTGAGCCAATTATTCGTGCCTCGTTGCACTATTTATTTTACCACATGTGAAGGGTTCGCTCACGTAAGCCACCGCACATGTAGGGTTCAGTTGGGAATATTATATATGAAATGAATTAGGATTTGTCGTGCTAGGGCACAACCCTCATGTTAACAGGCATGATGTGGAATCTCACCTTTTGTGAGAAGGAACTTGGTAGTAAATTCACTACGTCTTGATTTATTGATCACAAGTCCTAAAGGATTAAAATGAGATTGTTTTTGTTGTCGTTTATTAAATGTATGTATGTATGTATGTATGTATGTATGTATGTATGTGTGTATGTATGTTTGTATGTATGTATGTATGTATGTTTGTTTGTTGAGTCTCGAGTTCGCCTTTAATAAAATATTAATAAACGTAAAGTGCAACCGAAACAAGCTTCAAAACTCTTGGAACGTATATTCGTATGAACAATGAGGGGAGACTTGCCGGAAATCTTGATCTCCTACTAATGATACAAGACGTTGTTTCATTTAATTTATGCGCTGGAATTCCGTCGGTATGGCCCGACACTCGGTATGGTCCGATATTCATTATATTATTTATTATGGTGGTTGGTGGGCTCCCAACACCCTTCCTTTATGGAATATTCTTTTGGCCGTTCGAAGCTTATTCTAATTAAATTGTGAGTCAAGAGTCGAGTCAAGAGTCGAGTCTTGTATTCATGATTTGTTTGTTAATTATTAAATGGCTTTTGCATGTTGATTAGTACTTTAGTGAGTGATGCATGTTTATAGCTTTATTTCACTCTAGCCTTGTAAGTACTCAGCTTTTGCTGACTACGTGCTTTGTGTCTTTTGGTCATGGCCTTCGCCTTAATGACCCTATGATGATCCATCATTTGTACTTGCATTGTTGGGGAGTAGATTAATTTAGCAGGTTGGTAGATCAAAGTACGATCGAAATCATGTAGCTTGGGATGGTTGAGAGAGTTGCATTCTTTTGTGCTTTGAAACTATTTTAAATTATACTTTAATCATGTTTTGAGTTTGTTGGATTTTTTAACACTTTGGTTTTTGGGCCGTTATGGTTTCCACTTGTAGGAGGCGTCAATAATTATTATTTATGTTGGTTTGAAAGTTAGTTAACATTTATTTCCGCTGCGTAATTCTGGTACTAGCCTTAACCGTTATCACGGTGGCGGTAATACTTTAGTAATTCCTTTATTTTTAAGTTGGAAAATGATTTTATAAAAGCAAGGAATTATTAGGGTGTTACAAAGTAGTTATCAGATGCTTTAGGTTATCAGGCAAAGTGGTATTCAGGAGCTTAAGGCTGCTTTGTAGTAATTTATACTACAAAGTGGTATACTAGAGCTTAGTTTCATTCCTTCTTTGTAGTAAGCAATACTACAAAGTGGTAATCGGAGACTAATGCTTCTTTGTAGTAATTCATACTACAAAGTGGTATTTGCGGGACTTTAGGATTTTAAAATATTATTTTCCTAAAGTCAAAACGTATTATTTTGAGTACTCAATATTTTAAAGGTCAAATATCAATTATTTTGGGTCGTTTGAAATAAGTTGAAAAGTTGGGATTATTATTTTATTTAATCTATTTTGTCCGAATTTTTTTTATTATTCGAAATTTCCGAAAATATATATTTTTATTTATTTCGAATTTCTTTAATTTTTCGGATTTCCTTTTTTTTTTAAATATCCGAATTTATTTTTTTTATTCGAATTTCTTGAATTTATTTTTATTTTAGGATTTATTTTCTTTTTTATTAAATATCCGAAATTAATTTATTTAATTAATTAATAATTCTTATTAATTTTGGATTTTAATTTTAATAATTTCAACTAAGTTAGGAGTTATTAATTTCTTAATTAATTTCGAAAATTAATATTACTTCCAAGTGAGGAATGGGTAGATTAAGAAGGGCATATTAGTTTAAGTATGCATTTTATGTGATTATGTGATTTATTAATTGCCATGTATATGTTTTGACCATGTTTTATCTTGCTTTGTGTGATTATTTGCATCATAATTCATGTTGAGCATATACTTGTGCATTGAAATTGTATGGCTCCACGAACTATTTATTGTATCCTTTTTGGGTTGGAATTTCTTTGGGAACGTGTTAGTAAGACTTTTTAGTTGTGAATTTTCAGGATTTAAGATGCTACCTTCTAAGTTCTCAAGTCTAGGATGCCTAGAGAAACTTGATAACGAGACTCCACATTTGTATGTGAAGAAGATTGAGTTTGCATGCAACTATTTTGCTACGTTGAAGAATATGCAACATTTGAGGAAACATTGATGTTATGTCTGAGATGATTGTATATTGTTTACCCCATAGGACACCTTATATAGAGCTTAAGTATAAGTTTAGTGATATGCATTTTGAGGATGATACACCTAATTGCAGGAAGTATGATACTGTAGATGGTAGATGAAGGTATGATACTGAGGTTATGACTACTATCATTGAATTAGCAGAAAGGTGCTATGAAGATGGTATGTTTGCTATGGGATTAGGTCTAGGTGACATAGATGATGATGAGTATGAGATAGTGATGATGATGATGATGAGTATGAACTGGAAGAAAATGAGAAATTTAATGATTATGGTGAAGTTGTTGAGGTTGAAAATCCGAATCCAGTAGTTCATGAACCTACTATTGAGTGGTCTAGTGACTTTGAAATAGAAACTAAAGCTAATAATTAGGTTAATAGAGTGTCACAATAGGATGATGAAGTTATGGATAAATATTCTGATCGGGAAGACAACAAGGATGATCAAGAGGATCAAGATTTTACTCCCGAGTATTATAGAGAAAGAGATGATAGGCGTGATGCCGCTAACATTTGAGTATTATCTGACTTAGTAAATTCTCCCAGTTAATGTTGAACAATGAAGTAGCGAAGCTACTATTTATGGTTTCAGTTGAACAAGTTGTTCATTGTTTAAAGGATGTGGAATTCTCATTGAAGCAATAAAAGTACTTTGTTTTCTTTCAATACTATTCTCTAAGTTTCTAAGCTTGTTTTAATTCAAGTGAGTTCGAGCAATCAACGCAAAGGGATTATGTCTTTTATTTCTCGAATTAATTATTAACTAAGTGCATCGTGGTTAGTTTCCACTTAGCTATGTGGTTCGAACAAGTCAAAGGGGTGGCTAGTAGGTGGCTCCACCTTCCCCATCATGTTCGAAATTTTATGCATTGTTGCAAAGTAATTTGATTGGTTTGTTGGTCCGTAACCTTAGTGTTGTCCATGTCAAACCCAGTCATTAAAGTGAGTCTTGGATGATCAAGGAATATCCAATATTGTTAGGCAACTAGCCGCAGTACTTCAAAACCTAGCAGAGACTAGGAAAAATTCAATTAATGACCTTGCTAGGGGAATGTTTAAGATGGTAGTCCAGAGTAATCTTCCACTATACCAAGGGGAGTCTGACCCAAATGTAGTGGAGAACTAGCTTAGAAAGTTTGATAAATTGATGGTTGTTGTAAACTGTCCAGGGAATCTTAGGGTTAGTAATGTTGTGTATTACCTTATGGGAGAAACTGATTTATGGTGGAAAAGGTGTGAGAACGCTTTGAGAGCTACACCTGGATTTGGATGGGAATCATTCAAAGATGCCTTAAGAACCAAATTTTACTAACCGTACTTGAAAAAGCAGAAAGCCCAAGAGTACATTGAGCTAAGGATGGATGGGATGGTTGTGACGGAATACATTTTTAAGTGATAGAATTGTCTAGATTTGCACCTGAAGTGGTGGCAACGGAGGAGCTTAGGGCTCAAAGGTTTGAAAATGGATTGTCAAATGGATTCATAGTTGTTACTATCTGGAAAGACCTCTAATTTTCTAGATACCCTATATATATGGAAAGGCTGCTTATCTGTATGGACTACAGGTGAGGAGGAACAAGATTGAAAGTGAAACTGGCATAAAGAGAAAGAATGTTGGAAACCACATTCATTGAGGTGCCCATAATTATACCAACGTGTAGTATAGCAAGTACCAAGATTCATAAGAATGTGCCTTTGACCATAGCCAAAACCGTTTTCCTGCCTAACTTGATTCAGATTAAATTAGGAGAATCGGAGGTGATTTTAGTGATGGATTGGTTGGCCATGTACAAAGACAAAATCGACTGCGAAAAGCAGAAGGTTGATTTGAGATTTAGCTTAAGTACAGTAGTCCCTATCGTCGTTTTGGTAAGCCTAGAAACATATGAATTATCACGGAAATAGAACTCTTTAAGCTGGTCAATGAAGGGAATCCAGTTTTCTTATACAACGTGAGAGACCTTGATAATGAAGTTAAGAATAAACCTGAGAACATTACAGTTACGAATGAATTTCTAGATGTGCTTCCTGAAGAGAACCCGGAAATACCTCCTAATCGACCTATTGACTTTACTATTGACTTAGCACCTAGAAATGCGCCTATTTCGAAAGCTCCATATAGAATAACTCCAAAATAAGTGAGTGAGTTGAAGGGTCAATTGAAAGATTTGTTGGAGAAAAGTTATATTAGACCAAGTGCATCACAATGGGGAGCACCAATTGTGCTTATGAAAGAGATCGAAGGATAAGAGTATGAGACATTGTATAGACTACAAGGAACCCAATGAGGTCATAATTAAGAGCAAAATACCCTTTTGCCTAGGATAGACACGTACTTTGACCAATTTAAAGAACCAGGAATCTTCTTGAAGATCGAGTTGTGATCAGGTTATCATCAATTGAGAATTGCGGATAACGATATACCAAAGACTGCATTTAGGACAAGATATAGTCATTTCGAGTTCACTGTTATGCCATTTAGGTTGGCTAGTGCACCTACAATATTCATGGACTTGAAGAATCGTGTGTTCCATGCATTTATGGATAAGCTTTTAGTGTTTTTGTAGATGATCTTGGTGTATTCGAAGAGCAATAAAGAGCATGTTGGACATTTTGGGTCTATGTTAAGTACACTTAGGGATAACCAGTTTTGTGCCAAATTATCGATGTGTGAATCCTGGATGTAGACTGTCACATTTTGGGGTATCTAGTGTCTAAAGAAGTTTTAGTGAATATTGGAAGATTAAAGTTGTTAGCGAATGGCCTACACCAAAGAGAGTCACTGAAATATGAAGTTTTCTTAGTTTAGCTTGATATTATAGCCGTTTGTGCAAGATTTCACTAAGATAGCCAAACCATGACTACTTTGATGAAGAAATAAGCTAAGTTTGAGTGGAATGAGAATGGTGAGGAAGCATTCCAAGCTCTAAAGATGCGTTTGACAACCGCGTCAGTGTTAACTCTAACAGATGGAAATGATACCTGTAATGCGTATAAACCTAAGTACCCTACCCATGACATAGAGCTAGCAGCCATATTGTTTGCATGGATGAGATTAAGGAGAATCAAATTGGAGATGTCAACTTGGAGCGAATCAAGGAAAAGATTTCGCAAGGGAAGGAAATAGATTTTAAGATCCATGTTGATGGAAGTTTTAGGCACAGAGGAAGGTGGTGTGTGCGTCAAATGTGCGAAGAGTTAAAGAAAAGCTCATGAGAGAAGGTCATAATACACCATATTCTGTTCACCTAGGTGGTGAAAAGTTGTATAAGGATCTGAAAAGTGTCTATTAATGGCCAAGAATGAACAATGAAGTAGATGAGTTGTAGCTAGATATTTGACTTATCAGAAGGTCAAAATAGAACATCGTGACCTCAGGGAAAGGTTCAATCATTATAATTTTCAAGTTGGAAATGAGACTATATTTCAATGGACCTTGTCACTTGTTTGCCCAAGTCAAAGCTAGGAAATGACACCAATTGGGTTGTGGTAGATAGACTGACCAAGCCATCAGTGTTTATACCAATGAAGGAGACCTAGAAAGATGGAGCAACTTGCTAAGGCTTGCATTAAGTATGTTGTGAGACTACATGGAGTTCCTAAGGATATCGTGCCAGATAGGGATTCAAGGTTTCTTTCAATCTTCTGGGAAAGTGTACAGAAGAACTTTGGTACGACATTGAAAATGAGTATAGTGTTCCATCCATCCACATACGGACAAACTGAGAGAACCATTTAGACACTTGAGGATATGCTTCGTGCATGTGAAATTGATTTCCAAGGAAGTTGGGAAGATAGTTTAGATTTGATTGATTTTCCTATATCAATAGCTATTATCCCAGTATAGGAATGACAGCATTTGAGGCCTTGTATGGAAGGAAATGTAGTATTCCACTGTGTTGGAATGACATTAGTGAAACAATTGTGTTAAGACCTCAAATGATAGAGGACACAATGAACCAAATTAGAACTATTCAATCAAAGATTCAAGCAGCGCAAGATCGCTAAAAGAGCAATGCATACTTGGCAAAAATTTCTAGTGGGTGACAAATTGTTACTCAAAGTTTCACCAATGAAAGGTGTAATGAGTTTTGGCAAGAAATAAAATCTAAGCCAAAGTACATAAGTCCTTACGAGTCCCTAGAATGGATAGGAAAGGTAGCTTATAGACTAGCCTTAACCATGGACCTGCATAGAATGCATAATGTGTTTCATATATCTCAATTGAGAAAGTATGTTCCGGATAAGTCACATGAGTTGCAACCGAAAACCATAGAATTAGACCAAATTTTATCTTTCGAGGAAAGACCAGTCAAAGTCTTGGATTGTAAAGTGCATAGTACACGAACTAAGGGTGGTAAGATTGTTAAAGTTTTGTGGTCTAATCAAGTTTTGTGGTCCCGGGAAGCCAAGGACGATATGAGAAAGAATTATCCCTAGCTATTTCCCGAGGGTAGTTGAGTTACGTGGCCGTAACTCGTTTCTTTTAAGGGGGGTAGAGTGCGGTAGAATTTCGCGCTTTTACCTTATTTTCCCTCATTTTAGTGCCTTCTATGGAATTTTCATTTCATATTGTCATGTTGAATTACTTAAAGAGTACAACAACTAAAAATTTTTGCGAAGAAAACGCAATAAAGTCTCATAAAGTCTCAAGTTTTTATTTCAAGTTTTGATTTCCGAGCCCAAGTTTCGGGACGAAACTTCTTTTAAGGAGGGTAGACTGTAATACCTCGTATTTATCTGTATTTATAAATATATTTTATTATATTTATAAAGTATTTTTATGATTTTTAGAATTTAAACCGCATTTAAATATTATTTAAATGTATTTTTAATTAATTAGAATATTTATTATTTTAATTAATTACAAAACGAATTTATTATTTCAAGTTGGGAATTTAATTGGATTTCAAAAGTAAAACGATTTTAAATGAATCTAGCCCAATTCAATTCCAAGTTCAATTCCTAACAAATTAAAGCAAGCCCATCTTATGTTTCATGAAGCCCGTAAGGGAATCCTAAATCCTAGCCCATCCTTGAGTTTCCTAAACCTATAAATATAGGTGCTCACCCTCAAAAATCCCTCACTATTATTCATTAAACCTAAATTCCTCTTTCTTTCGTCGAACTTATGTTTGGCCGTTTTCACCTACTTACTATCGTTTTCAGAAAATAGTTTCATCTTCAAAGTTGTAGGTCTCGAAAAGGTCTTGTAACTTTTCCTCAAGAATCGATTGATTCCGAGTTATAGAATAGAAGTTATGAGCGTTCTAAAATTCTGCTGCAGTAATTTTTCTCTCCTTGTCCGTCGCCCCTCACCGAGCACTCAGCACGGACGTTGCTGCTCGTTACTGCACCCCGTTCCTTCGAACACCATTCCTAGCACTCCCTTGCTTCCCTGCCTCGTGCTCTCGTGCACGTAACCACCCGCACACCTCACACTCTCTTGCTCTCCCTCTCGCCCTCACACACACAGCGTTGCGCCTAGCGTGCTGTTGCGTGTTGCTGTTGTTGTTTGTCGCTGGGGTTTCTGTGTGTGGCTCGTCGCCCAGCCGCACACACACACTCGTACTTTCTTTCTCTCACTCGTGCACACGCGAGCCCTTCTGCTCCCTTGGCTGCCCCTGCTTGTTCTGTCGCTGCACCGCACGCAACACACGCACACCAACGTGTGTTGTGTGTATTGTTCTTGTTCCGAATAATCCATTTTCGCCCAATCACATTCAATTCGTAATTGTACCGTGCTATAGGCCGGATTGGTATAATTCTCTTCTTCCTTGCCTATTCCATTTCAATTCCGTATTTTAAATTATATTATTATTATTGGTTTTGATTAATTAAAATGTTGGGAACGGTTGTGAACACCGTGTTTTAATGTTTCGTATTTTATTTGATGAGATTTATTTTTAATTCAAAAGAATTATAATTTTCAGATTTAGTGTCAATTTTTAAGGTCAAAACATGGTTTTATTAATAATTTATTTGTAGGATTTTAATTCCGAGTGTTCAATAGATTGATTCACATAATTTAACGACGATTTAAATTATGGGAATCAACTTAAATTTTCAGATTGTTTATAAGCTTTAAAGAGTTGATTTTTAATGATTTTAAAGCCAAGAATTCAATGTTTTTTATGCTAGGACTTGAGTTGACTATTTGAGACTATTAATTTAAAGAATAACGATTAATTTCTAATTAAACTAAAGGTTTTAGAATCTTAAATAGTTGCTGGAAATTTAGTAAACATGGATAATAATTAAGTTTCTCCATTGTGTTTATAGGAGTTGATTTCTAGTAAGTTGTGATTCGCACAGTGGTCCCCGTACTTAGGTATTCCAGGTACGTACAAGTCTAGGGCGACCACATTATTTGTCAAGGGACATTACGTGATTATTTATTGATGTGAATTATATTATGTGAACTTGGTGAATTCATAGTTGATTTGGTGGACAATCATGTGAATTATTATTATTGGAATTATTGATTTGTTGATTGAACAAGCATGTTGGGACTATTGTGAGTATGGATTTCATTGTCAATCATGTTGTTCAATATTTAAGCATGTATGGTTGTTTCACATGCAAGGGATGGATTATTTATTGTTATGCTATTGTACAGGATGTCTAGCATACTTTTGAGCCAATTATTCGTGCCTCGTTGCACTATTTATTTTACCACATGTGAAGGGTTCGCTCACGTAAGCCACCGCACATGTAGGGTTCAGTTGGGAATATTATATATGAAATGAATTAGGATTTGTCGTGCTAGGGCACAACCCTCATGTTAACAGGCATGATGTGGAATCTCACCTTTTGTGAGAAGGAACTTGGTAGTAAATTCACTACGTCTTGATTTATTGATCACAAGTCCTAAAGGATTAAAATGAGATTGTTTTTGTTGTCGTTTATTATATGTATGTATGTATGTATGTATGTATGTATGTATGTATGTATGTATGTATGTTTGTTTGTTGAGTCTCGAATTCGCCTTTAATAAAATATTAATAAACGTAAAGTGCAACCGGAACAAGCTTCAAAACTCTTGGAACGTATATTCGTATGAACAATGGGGGGAGACTTGCCGGAAAGCATGATATCCTACTAATGATACAAGACGTTGTTTCATTTAATTTATGCACTGGAATTCCGTCGGTATGGCCCGACACTCGGTATGGTCCGATATTCATTATATTATTTATTATGGTGGTTGGTGGGCTCCCAACACCCTTCCTTTATGGAATATTCTTTTGGTCCGTTCGAAGCTTATTCTACTTAAATTGCGAGTCAAGAGTCGAGTCAAGAGTCGAGTCTTGTATTCATGATTTGTTTGTTAATTATTAAATGGCTTTTGCATGTTGATTAGTACTTTAGTGAGTGATGCATGTTTATAGCTTTATTTCACTCTAGCCTTGTAAGTACTCAGCTTTTGCTGACTACGTGCTTTGTGTCTTTTGGTCATGGCCTTCGCCTTAATGACCCTATGGTGATCCATCATTTGTACTTGCATTGTTGAGGAGTAGATTAATTTAGCAGGTTGGTAGATCAAAGTACGATCGAAATCATGTAGCTTGGGATGGTTGAGAGAGTTGCATTCTTTTGTGCTTTGAAACTATTTTAAATTATACTTTAATCATGTTTTGAGTTTGTTGGATTTTTTAACACTTTGGTTTTTGGGCCGTTATGGTTCCAACTTGTAGGAGGCGTCAATAATTATTATTTATGTTGGTTTGAAAGTTAGTTAACATTTATTTCCGCTGCGTAATTCTGGTACTAGCCTTAACCGTTATCACGGTGGCGGTAATACTTTAGTAATTCCTTTATTTTAAGTTGGAAAATGGTTTTATAAAAGCAAGGAATTATTAGGGTGTTACAATTAGTGTATAATAATTTTAATGAAATTTACTTATGACAGATTTTCATCTCTTACAGTAAAGTTTCATAGGTCTGTCAGATACTAGTCTTCCCAAAGTAAGTATCTATGCAAATGATTGCGACATTGCCATGTCCACATAGTTCAAGAAACATAACTACTAGTCATCTTGCATTCTAGTCGTCTAGCGTTTTCTATGCATCCATTTTTATAGAAAACTCCGACCAGGGACCATTTTCAACTTTTGACATTCAAGTTCACTTGATAGACATTTCTTAGTCACGGGACTGGTCCTGAAAGTTTATCTTGAATATATCGTCAAATTGAAGGAACTCATCATTTAATAAACCACAAATTAAATGGAAAAATGAATTCTATTCATTAATGTGAATGGTTAACCATTAATGTTTTACAAAGTATTAAACTCTAAAACTTTAAAACATTAAATAAGGACATCAAAGCCATTCTCCAACATGCTTGATTCCCATAGTTGCAGTGTGCGAGTTGTGCTTTGCCTGCGACAAAGGTTTAGTTTAATGGATCTGAGATGTTGTCGTCAGTTCCAATCTTGCTTATCTCGACTTCTTTTCTTTCAACGAACTCTCGTAGAAGGTGAAATCTACGAAGTACATGCTTGACTCTCTGGTGGTGTCTAGGCTCCTTTGCCTGTGCAATAGCTCCATTATTATCACAATACAGAGTTATTGGTCCTTTAATGGAGGGGACTACACAAAGTTCACCTATGAACTTCCTTAGCCATATAGCTTCCTTTGCTGCTTCATGTGCAGCAATGTACTCCGCTTCAGTTGTAGAATCCGCAATGGTGCTTTGCTTAGCACTTTTCCAGCTTACTGCACCTCCGTTGAGGCAGAAGGCAAACCCAGACTGTGATCTGAACTCACCTTTGTCGGTTTGGAAACTTGCGTCCGTATAGCCTTTAACAATTAATTCATCATCTCCACCATAGACCAGGAAATCATCTTTGTGCCTTTTCAGGTACTTCAGAATGTTCTTGGCAGCAGTCCAATGTGCCTCTCCTGGGTCTGACTGGTATCTGCTCGTAGCACTGAGTGCATACGCAACATCCGGGCGTGTACATATCATAGCATACATTATTGAACCAATCAATGATGCATATGGAATCCCACTCATTCGTCTACCCTCATCTAGTGTTTTTGGGCACTGAGACTTGCTTAGAGTCATTCAATGAGACATGGGTAGGTAGCCTCGCTTGGAGTCTTCCATATTGAACCTTTCAAGTACCTTATTGATATAAGTGCTTTGACTGAGTCCAATCATCTTCTTAGATCTATCTCTGTAAATCTTGATGCCCAGTATGTACTGTGCTTCTCCTAGATCCTTCATCGAAAAACATTTCCCAAGTCAAATTTTGACAGAATTCAACATAGCAATGTCATTTCCGATAAGTAATATTTCGTCGACATATAATCACTACCTCAAAAAAGGCCAAAAGAATCACTAATAAGAGACCTCTTTTGTAAAATAAAAGGTTTCTTAATAAAAGAAACCTATTATTTTAGAAAAGAGGTTTCTTTAATAAGTTTGTAAGAGACCACTTTTAAGAAAAGAGGTCTCCTTTTATACATTAAATATTTTGCAATACATAAGAAACCTCTTTTTTGTTTAAAAGGTTTCTTTATTTTTAAAAAAATAATAATAAAAAATTAAATCAAAACCTCCCTTTTTAACCGGTTATTTCCCAATTAAAAAAATTTAAAGAAAGAAATAATTCACTGATTTCAATTAATTTAAACTTTTCTCTAAATCTTTCTTCTTAACCACGAAAACCCTAACTATTTTCCCATAACTTCCCTTTACAATCTTCATCAACCAACCTCTATCCTCTGCCAATTAACCATCGTCGAGCTCTCACCATCTTCAATTTTCCACCATGAATCCGCAAAGCGCTCTTGTCATTGAACTCGTGGGAGCAGGTAATTAAATTATTGATTTCAAATTTTCCTTAATTTGGTCAAAATTTGATTTATTTTGATTGTGATGCTTGCGAAATTAGAGAAATTAGCTGAAATTTGAATGATAGTATTGTGTAATTTCAGCTCGAGATATGGTTTTTGGATATCAGGGAAAAGTTCTAATAGCTTGGGATGTCAGGGATAAGTTCCAATTGTTTGGGATATCAGGTATATGTTCTATTGTTTCGGGGCTTCAATGATTCATGATTCCAATGAAGATATATTCATATGTTATCTTTTGGTTCTGAAGTAAGATGTGGTAGATACACATGGTTTTGGATCAATAGTAATTGGTTTTTGGACTTTCTACTATATTTTATGTTATCGGATACAGAGGTAAAGAGATGCGGTGTTTTGTCTTGTGTATGTTAATGAGAGTGGTGGTACTAAGATTTGTCCCTTTTGAAAGAGGGAAGAATTGCTATCTGTCT
Organism: Spinacia oleracea; assembly: GCF_020520425.1. Taxonomy (NCBI): domain Eukaryota; kingdom Viridiplantae; phylum Streptophyta; class Magnoliopsida; order Caryophyllales; family Amaranthaceae; genus Spinacia; species Spinacia oleracea. The sequence continues at coordinate 80,237,891 of NC_079490.1, forward strand.
CCCATATTTACACATCTTTTACTCCTAGATTATGCCATCAGTTAGAGTTTTTAATGGCATTTGGTTTTGGCACAGAGTATCATTCTTCAAGTATTATGTTGGTCTAATGGTTTTTCTGTAATCAGGGGCTGTATTGTTCTTTTTGTTACATTTATGTTGTAGTGACAGGGGCTTCTGCTAATACACAATACTATTTACACGTACACAATAGGGAGACATAGGTCTGGTGTATGAGGGAGTTTCCGATTTTCTTTTTCTCTGATGATCTAATATGAATCACCTGATATAGATTTATGAACATGCCTCAGGTCGTGTATAGGTTTATGATAAAGGTTGTTATGTGATGTTTTGTATTGCACTGCTCTTAGATTTTTAGTTTGATATCTTCTATGAGTTTTAGGATGTGATCGATTTTTCCCTCATGATCTCTTCGTCAATGTTCGGAGTGATCTCGGTTCGTCTTCGTTTGCCTTGTTGCTGTTTTGCCTTGTTGTTGATCCAAGGATTTTAGTTTGTTGCTACTACAATTACAGTTGCTTATACTCTTAGTGTAGAATATAAATGTATAGTACTTTATTGCTGTTGCACGTAATGAACAAGATGAGTCAAGCACTACAGTTTGAGCTTAGCTTGTTCACTTGCCGAGCTTGAGATTCTTGTTTGTGTTTTATTTTCTTAACGAGTGACTCTTGACCTAGCTTGTTTTCTGGGGATGGTTCGAAGATTTTCCTGCTCCAAATGACATATAGATTTTAGGAAGAGAGGGTAGATTCTGAAAGAGAATACTTGGTTCTTTGCAATATGTTTATAGGTGTGTATTGTCTTTTAATTTTAGATGTGCATCATTTGGTTTTATGAAGGTTTTTTGAAGTTGGTTGATAAGATAGGCTTAGTTTGAAGTTGTTTGAAAAGATGGTGCATTATCTTTCCCCTTACCAAAGCTGCCTAATTTATCAAATATCCTATCAAAATATAAATTTAGAAACTAAGCTATCTTTCCCCATGCCAAAGCTAGCTAATTTATTCTCTGGGGCTAAGCTGTATATTTGAAGGAATTAATTTTGGTGCTACGTTTCGCAGTTGGAGGATAAATTCCTCACATGCTTTCAAAATTTCTAATTGACTTTCCTCACAGAGGTTTCTTACAGGTCAACTTTTGCAAAAACATCACCAACACAAAACCAGTGATCAATGGAGCAACTCACTTGAACAATCCTTGTAGCAGACTGAGTTCTATAACCAACAGAACACCAACCACATAACTGACTGCAACATAAAACAAGCACTAAACAAGAAGAATACTTTTGTATGTGTACGACTTTAGAGAGTCTCTTATTTCTGTGTGATCCAATTTAATTACTTTTACCCTTTTCAGGTGCTTGGCATGCAAAGAAGTTTCTATAAGGACGTGAAATAAAATGGTAAAGCATGCTAATGAATGCTATCTGGACTATACATACTATAGTTACTGTAATGAAGTGGAGAGTGCTCAGCTCCTTGTTCTACTGTGTCTACAAAATCGTAGCTGTGAAGTTTAAATGTCAAGATTATTAGCCTGCCGATGCTGTTGATGTTTGCCAAAAGGTGAATAATTATAGATGGACCATTTAGTTAGTACTGTGTTGGTCTTCCGAGTAACTGGCTGATCTTTTTTTTTTTATGTAAATTCTTTGTCAGGCTCTGGTGGAGAAGTTGAAGCAGTTTGTATTCTTGATTGTGAATAGGCCAGCTGGTTCCAGTTAACAATCCGTAAGCTATATCTACTTCAATGCAACCAACCTTTAAACAACATGTCCACTATTCTAGTCTGAAGCTGGAATTACAGCATGACGCTCTTTCGATTATAGATCAAGGTAATATAACTATGTAATTCTTTGAAAGGGATGGGGGGTGAGCTGGTGAGGAGTGTTTTTGTATATGCGTAGTTCTAAATAGTCGTGTATCTCTATATACCATTATCGTAAGACAAAGATTGGTGTTTCAGAATCCAGTGATATTGGAAACTGGATGAAATTCCCACTAACAGGTAATAGCTTTGGACTAGTTCTGAATGTTTTCACTTTTCAGGGATCATATGAATATTGCAAGAACTCCTATTGGTTAAAGGAACTGCTATTCTAGGAAATCTGGCAGTCCATGCTTCTCGATTGACAAAAAGGCTCTGGTATAACTGTCTTCAGAAAGTGATGGAGATATGAATGCATTTCTTCATGTTAATCTTGTTCTGATGCAACTTTGTAGACGATTCTTCATGAAATATCTCGTAAATCTTAGACAATGCAGATGCAGCATCTCGACTTGACAGTATCAGTCTCCTTAGATTGTTTCCAAGATTTCTCAGACTGCTTTGGAGGAGATAATAGGGAAGAACTGTGAAAAACCATCGCCATTTCTCATAGTAATAGTTTTTTTTGTTATTGTTTTTTAATTCACAACTCTTCATGGTTGATTTATTTACATGTCTTCTTGGTTGTTAACATTTGTATAATATTTTTTCGAATTAATGAAAGATTTGGATTGTGTTGGTATTATAAGTAAGTTAAACTTTTGTAAAATAATAACAATACCATTAGGCGGCAAAAAAAAAAGTTGCTACAGGACTCGAACCCGAAATATAGGGTTGTACGTATGGTACAATGCAGTGTCAAAAAATAAAATTGTAATTACACTGCAATATATATTTAGCGCCAAACAAATTCAATGCCAAAAAAAAAATACTAAGAAACCTCTTTTCTGAAAAAGTGGTTTTGTAGGTTAATTAATTATTTATGCCCAGCAAAATATAAGAGACCTCTTTTCTGGAAATTTGGTTCCTTAAATAAAATTAAAGAGACCACTTTTCGGTTGGAGGTGGTCTTTTTTATTTTATAAAGAAACCTCTGTTCTGGAATAAGTGGTTCCTTATGTAGGGTAATTAAATAATAAATTTAATATATAAATGACCACCTTTCTAGGGCAGGTGGTTTCTTATTTGTAACAAAGAAACTATCCCATAAAAGTGGTTTCTTAACCTAAGAGACCTGTGATTCTGAGACCACCTCTCATAAGGTTTCTTATGTGTTTTTTAGGTGGTTTCTTTTGGGTTTTTTGAGGTAGTGAATACTAGAAAAGCAATTTTGCTCCCACTGACCTTCTTGTATACACAAGATTCGTCTGCGTTCTTGATGAAACCAAAGTCACTGACTGCTTCATCAAAACGTATATTCCAGCTCCTTGATGCTTGCTTCAATCCGTAGATTGATTTCTTAAGCTTGCATACCTTTTTAGCATTCTTTGGATCCTCAAAACCCTCAGGTTGTGTCACAAACACAGTTTCTGTTAAAACGCCATTTAAGAAAGCGGTTTTGACATCCATCTGCCATATTTCGTAATCGTAATATGCAGCGATTGCTAACATTATCCGAATAGACTTAGCATTGCAACTGGTAAAAAAGTTTCATCGTAATCCACACCGTGGACTTGCCTGTAACCTTTTGCAACCAATCTAGCTTTGAAAACTTCAAGTTTCCCATCCTCGTCCTTTTTCAGTTTGAAAACCCATTTGCTTCCTATGGCTTGGTAGCCATCTGGCAAATCGACCAAATCCCAAACTTGGTTTTCAGACATGGAGTCTAATTCAGATTGCATGGCTTCTTGCCATTGCTTGGAGATAGGGCTCGTCATAGCTTGTTTGTAAGTCGCAGATTCATCACTTTCAAGTAATAGAACTTCATAGCTCTCGTTCGTCAAAATACCTAAGTACCTTTCCGGTTGAGATCTATATCTCTGCGGTCTATGCGGGGTTACATTTCTACATGGTTTCTTGATTCTCACCAGATACTTCTAAAGATCTCTGAGTTTCATCCTGAATGTCATCTTAAGCATTCTCTAGAGTTTGTTGTTCGACTCGAATTTCTTCGAGGTCTACTTTTCTCCCACTTGTCATTTTGGAAATGTGATCTCTTTCCAAAAAGATATCATCTCGAGCAACAAACACCTTGTTCTCAGATGTATTTGAAGGAAATAATGCCCTTGGTCCAAGTATGCATTCTATGTTAAGTCTAATAAATGCGGTTCAGTATTAATTAACAAGTTAATAATTCAGTGAGATCAAGTGAGCTGAATGCCTAGCTAGAGGCCGCTTCAGTTCAAGTGGAATTAATGATATTAATCCACAGCTTACTCTTGACTGAACCCGTAGGGTCACACAAATAGTACGTAAACGGATCAAGTATTTAATGGCATTAAATACTCCATCTATGAATATTCGGAACCGACGGATCTTGGTTTCAGTGGGAGCTAAGATCGTCACAGGCAAGAAATGAATACTCCGGAAACGATGATATTGCCGGAAACGGAAATATGGATCGTATCGGAAATATGAATATTATCCAAGTCGTAGATGTTGCCGGAAACGGAAACATGGTACGTATCGGAAAATATTATTGGAAATGGAAATATTACCAGAATCGGAAATATTGCCGGAAACGGAAATATTGTCAGAATCGGAAATATTACCGGAATCGGAAAATAATTCCGGAAACGGAAATATTAAATATTTGTTCGAAACGGAAATTAATTCCGGAATCGGAAATATTAAATATTGTTCGTATCGGAAATAAATTCCGGAACTGGAAATTTAATCGGAAGCGTATCGTACGAATTAGCATCGGACGAGGCCTGCCGGACGAAGGCCCAGCACGAAGCCGGGCCATCGCCCAGCAAGCATGCGCGCCACAAGCCCAGCCAAGGCAGCGCCCAGGCCTACCGCAAGGCAGGCCCAGCGCGCGCCAAGGCCACGGATGCGTGGGCCGCGCTGCGTGGGCTGCTGCTCGCACGCGCATGGGCAGCCCTTGTGGCTGCCGTGTGTGTGTGAGTTTGTGCTCATGCGTGATTCCTAAATCTACAAGAGTTAGAGTATGACTAAATTCCTATTCCTAATTGGATAAATTAATTAAATAGAATTCATGTAGGATTCTAATTTCAATTAATTCGTATCCTACTAGGATTACGATTCCTTTTCCATAACTCTATAAATAAAGGCCTAGGGGTCATTATTTATATACAAGTTTTAAGTATTCAAAACTAAGATTTTTTAAGCAGAAAAATCAGCCAATATTCTTGCCTACCTAACCGAAAATATTAGAACCTTAAGGGCGATTCTAGTTGGTCAATCTTAAGGCGGATCCGGACGTGCTGTGGACTATCTACGGAGGGACGACACTTGGAGTCCTAAAGACTTGTTCTTGTTCGGTTCGGGCGCAGCTAGGGAAGGCACGCAACAAAGAGTATGCATCTAAACTATGCTAAATGATTATGTGTAAATAATATGTTTCCTGGCTTTATGGTTTTTCCGCATGATTTATGAACTGTCATATGAATCATAACCTAACAGTGGTATCACGAGCCCCTTATTATTTTCATAATCTAAATTGCATGAACATGGTTAAATATTACAAATTTGCAAGAATTAAAAGGGGTGATTAATTTTCGTAATTGTTAATTAATTGCAAATTGCGTTTATTTAATTATACGTACGCAGTTTTTCGGCAGTTTCTTCGTTACTCATCCAAATCGAGTGATTTTTGTGTCAATTCCGCATGTAAAAGGCATTCTAAAATTTTGACAAAAAAAGTATTTTTCTGCCGAACCCAGAATTCTCAAATTCGAAGCCTAACTATGACTTTTCGAAGGTTTTAGTTTTTCGAATGCAAAATTTCGTAAATTTAAGATGTTAAATTAAATATTTGCGATTCTTGTTGATAAATCTTGAATTTTTGATTGACCTACTGCATATGTTTAACAAGTTTGAATGCCTAGTCTTGTTAATTATGCAATCTAATTTGTAATTATGATTAATTTGTTGAAAATTAGAATAATTTAGAATTAATTTGATTTTCATAATTAATTGTAATTTAATTAGAAACCTATGATTAAAAACCACCATAAAAATTGTAAATTTACGATAAATTTTAAATTTTTATGACCTAGACTTGAATCCATAACAATCGGAAATCAATTGGATAATAAATTTTCGATTTTTTCGCCCTAAAATTATGAAATTAATATTATTTATTAATTTGTCATTAATTTTAAATATAAATTTTAAATTTTTATGCGATTCGTTCATAAAACTTGCACGCACGAAGCAATGGACGCTTCGTGTTACCCTTAAGGGGTGTTGTATAATGCGGGCATGCGACGACGAGCAAGGGAGCTCGTCGCCCGTGCGGCACGAATGCAATGAGCAAGGGCGTAGTGCACGAGCACAAGGCAGCAGCCCTGCCTTGTGTCGTGTGCCACGAGCAATGAACGAATGGGCATGGGCGAAGGGCGAGCCAAGGCAGTCGCGTGTGGGCAGCAAGCGAGCTGCGCCACAACGCGCGCTGCCTCGCACAAGAGCGCGCAGCCTCGCGCGCAGCGAGCGCAAGCTCGCGTGCCACGAGCGCTGCGCCCAGCATTACTCGCGCGCACAGCGAGCGATGTCGCGCGCCCAGCGAGCGATGTCGCGCGCCCAGCGAGCGATGTCGCGCGCCCAGCGAGCGATGGCTCGCGCGCCCAGCGAGCGATGGCTCGCGCGCCCAGCGAGCGATGTCGCGCGCCCAGCGAGCGATGTAGCGCGCGCGCACTGCGAGCGATAGCTCGCGTGCGATGAGCGCTGGCGCGCGCAGCGAGCACCAATGCGTGCGGAGGCTTGCGATAGGGAAGCAGCAGCTATGCGACGAGCGCATGGGCTGCGCGCACATGGCCAGCAATGGCTGTGTGCGTACGGTCCATGGGCGTGCAACGCGTAGGATGTTTGCGTTACGATTAGATCGTTTTGAATGTTTAATTTGAAAATTTCAGTTCACGTAATTTTAATTAATTTTAAAATTAATAAATTATTTTCTTGGATTTTAATTTTGAATATTATAATTATAATAAATGTTATTTATTCTAATTATTTTACTAAAATTAAAATCATGAATTAATTTAAATACGACTGAAATTAAATTAAATTTTTGGATTCAATTATAAATTGATATGAGCTTTAAATTTTAATTAAATTTGTATGTTTCCGGTTAGACTAGAAATACATTTTTATGTTTAAAATTGGTAAAGCATATGAATTTATTGGTTTAAGTGGGAGCGCTTTTTAGTCATAAACTCTTGATTAGGTCTACAAATCCTTAAGGTTAAAACAACTTGATTAGAATTAATAAGGACTGAATAATTGGTAGATTATTGGTGCCCTTGATTAATTGCTGCAAATGTTTACGTGATGCATAATGTGTTTTACTAACCAGCTATGTGGGCCATTCATGATAATGAATGGGTGAATGGTATATATTGTATATGTACTGTTTTGCAGGTTATGAAGTGACTAGTATGGCCCAAATAGGATAGAAAATATGGTCTGCGTACCATTAATTTGAATGTAATTGGTCTAAAGTACCAAAGTTATTTTTCAATTCAAATATGGTCTGCGAACCATCAAATAGTTGTAATTAGTTATAGCTTATCCTATTTGAAGAAAATGGTGCCTCCCACGGAGATTTTCAAGACGGACTTTGAAGTCAAAGCTTCAAGATGAAGTCGGGCCATACTAGATCACAAATATCTTATGCATGTTTTAAGTTATTTATTGCTTTAAATATGTCTTAAAATGCATGAGATCAAAAGCTTGATTATGTTGCATGATTAAGGATTTTAGTTCACTTAAAATCTAACCAACATAGTAAGAGCCTTAAGTTCCAAACTTAAAAATTGAGTTAAAAGGTGCCATGCCAAAATATACACTTTCTTGGATATCCTTTACATCAATCTAGTAATAGTTTTCGCTCAGCGAGGTGTTACTTATTGGTCCTAAAGGGGCAAGGTACACAAATAATTGTGAGTACATGTTAGTTTTGGTGAAACTCAACGATATAAGTAAGGAGTCCTTTTATGTCGTGGCAAATTCGATAGGTTTACCTAATAAGTTCTTAGACGTACCTATCAACCAAGAATAGTTTCTAGACTATTAGCAAAAGGCTTTTGCTTACCTAAGATGTTCTAGAATTAAGTCGACAAACTGTGCTTAGTTCTTCAATGATTTTAGGATCTTGGAATCATTTTATTCACACCTGCCGGAACACATAACTTGAATAAAATGCTTAATAAACATTGAATTATGCATGTATGCTAGAATTTAAGTTTATTAAGAGAAACTGTGAATGGTTATTTATTTGTTTATTCTTTTCAATTGTAGTATTAATATGGCAAACAACAATCAAAACATCATCATGGGTTCTGAGCTTATGGTCAAGCTGAACCTGACAAATTTTCTTGAATGGGAAGCTAAGCTAGTTGAAATAGTCAAACTCAATGGGCTTGAGTATGTACTGTCACATCCCATGCCAAGCTACTATGCCAGAGACATGACCCCTGAGAGATTTTACGCTTGGGATGCGGATCTCAAAAAGGTTATGAGTCTCATGCTGAACAATATCCCTGATGATTGGGCTAAAAGGTTTGTAGCCTATGAACCTTTTACGCTCATCAAGAATCTGAGGGATATCTGTCGTGGAAATACGGAGGACAGGGACCTGAACGTCCATGAGTTGATTGAATCAATGTCTGGTCTAAAGGTTAGTTCTCCCAACAGGTGTTATAGGATGGAGGTCCAAGAAACACATGTTCAGCTCCTTCGCACTAAACAGAGGGTAGGCATCCCACTGAGGTTCCATGTGGATCTTATGTGTTCATATTTTGATCGCCTAAGTCTACTAGGAACACCAATAAGCGAAAGGATGGCAGTCTCTGTCTTGCTCAATTCACTACACAGTGGGTTTGGTCGCTTCAAGCAACTATACCTAAGTGAACCAAGAGAAGAAACAGTTGCAGAATTTATTCACCTTGTCAGAAAGGCTGAAATAGTACTGGACTGTGAAGCCAAAGATTTACTCAAGGCTAGAAAGAGACCATTCAAGAAAGGTGGAAAGTCCAAGGGCAATGCTAAATCAAAGCAGGACAAGTCCACATCAAGCTGTCTTTATTGTGATGGAATAGGCCATTACAAAAGAGAATGTCCAAAGCTAAAGGAAGATCAGAAGAGCGGAACAGTCGTTCCATCTTCAGGTATTTTCGTTATAGACTGTATACTTGCTAATTCAACTTCTTGGGTATTAGATACAGGTTGTGGCTCACACTTATGTTCCAATCCACAGGGACTAAGAAGAAGTAGAAAGTTAAGCAAGGGTGAAGTCGACCTACGAGTGGGAAATGGAGCACGGATTGCTGCATTAGCTGTAGGAACTTACTATTTGTCGTTGCCCTCCGGGCTAGTTTTGGAACTGGAAGAATGTTTCCATGTTCCAAGTCTTACTAAAAACATCATTTCAGTTTCTTGCTTAGATGCTAAGGGATTTTCTTTTATAATAAAAGACAATAGTTGTTCGTTTTATTTTAAAGAGATGTTTTATGGATCTGCTAGATTAGTCAATGGACTTTATTTATTAGATCACGACAAACAAGTATATAACATAAATACCAAAAAGGCCAAAAAGAATGATTCAGATCTCACCTATCTGTGGCATTGTCGATTAGGCCATATAAACTTAAAACGCTTAGAAAGACTTCAAAGGGAAGGAATTCTAGAACCATTTAACTTAGAGGATTATGGTAAATGCGAATCATGTTTACTTGGCAAAATGACAAAGCAACCTTTCTCTAAAGTTGGAGAAAGAGCAAATGAACTATTGGGTTTAATCCATACAGATGTATGTGGACCAATGAGTACAAATGCTAGAGGTGGTTTCAGCTACTTTATCACTTTCACTGATGACTTCAGTAGGTATGGTTATGTCTACCTAATGAAGCATAAGTCTGAATCCTTTGACAAATTCAAGGAATTTCAGAGTGAAGTAGAGAATCAATTAGGCAAGAAGATTAAGGCACTGCGGTCTGATAGAGGCGGTGAATATCTGAGCTATGAATTTGATGACCATCTGAAAGAATGTGGAATTCTATCAGAATTGACTCCTCCTGGAACACCACAATGGAACGGTGTGTCAGAACGGAGGAACAGAACCTTGCTAGACATGGTCAGGTCAATGATGGGTCAGGCCGAACTTCCATTAGAATTTTGGGGACATGCACTAAATACAGCTGCACTCACTATAAATAGAGCTCCGTCTAAAGCTGTCGAAAAGACTCCATACGAATTATGGTTTGGAAAGCCTCCAAATGTGTCTTTTCTTAAGATTTGGGGATGTGAAGTATACGTCAAACGATTAATTTCAGACAAACTTCATCCAAAATCTGACAAATGTATCCTTGTGGGCTATCCAAAGGAAACAAAGGGGTATTACTTCTACAATACATCTGAGAACAAAGTGTTTGTTGCTCGAGATGGTGTCTTTTTGGAGAAGGATCACATTTCCAAAATGACAAGTGGGAGAAAAGTAGACCTCGAAGAAATTCGAGTCGAACAACAAACTCTAGAGAATGCTCAAGATGACATTCAAGATGAAACTCAGAGATCTTTAGAAGAATCTGGTGAGAATCATGGTCAATCTAGAAATGTTACCCCGCGTAGATCGCAAAGATATAGATCTCAACCGGAAAGGTACTTGGGTATTTTGACGAACGAGAGCTATGACGTTCTATTACTTGAAAGTGATGAACCTGCGACTTACAAGCAAGCTATGACGAGCCCTATCTCCAAGCAATGGCAAGAAGCCATGCAATCTGAATTAGACTCCATGTCTGAAAACCAAGTATGGGATTTGGTCGATTTGCCAGATGGCTACCAAGCCATTGGAAGCAAATGGGTTTTCAAACTGAAAAAGGACAAGGATGGGAAACTTGAAGTTTTCAAAGCTAGATTGGTTGCAAAAGGTTACAGGCAAGTCCACGGTGTGGATTACGATGAAACCTTTTCACCAGTTGCAATGCTAAAGTCTATTCGAATAATGTTAGCAATCGCTGCATATTACGATTACGAAATATGGCAGATGGATGTCAAAACTGCTTTCTTAAACGGCGTTTTAACAGAAACTGTGTTTATGACACAGCCTGAAGGTTTTGAGGATCCAAAGAATGCTAAAAAGGTATGCAAGCTAAAGAAGTCAATCTACGGATTGAAGCAGGCATCCAGGAGCTGGAATATACGTTTTGATGAAGCAGTCAGTGACTTTGGTTTCATCAAGAACGCGGACGAATCTTGTGTATACAAGAAGGTCAGTGGGAGCAAAATTGCTTTCCTAGTATTATATGTCGACGACATATTGCTTATCGGAAATGACATTCCTATGTTGAACTCTGTCAAGATTTGGCTTGGGAAATGTTTTTCGATGAAGGATCTAGGAGAAGCACAGTACATATTGGGCATCAAGATTTACAGAGATAGATCTAAAAAGATGATTGGACTTAGTCAAAGCACTTATATCAATAAGGTGCTTGATAGGTTCAAGATGGCGGACTCCAAGCAAGGCTACCTACCCATGTCTCATGGAATGACTCTAAGCAAGACTCAGTGCCCAAAAACACTTGATGAGCGTAGACGAATGAATGGGATTCCATATGCATCATTGATTGGTTCAATAATGTATGCTATGATATGTACACGCCCGGATGTTGCGTACGCACTCAGTGCTACGAGCAGATACCAGTCAGACCCAGGAGAGGCGCATTGGACTGCTGCCAAGAACATTCTGAAGTACCTGAAAAGGCACAAAGATGACTTCCTGGTCTATGGTGGAGATGATGAATTAATTGTTAAAGGCTATACGGACGCAAGTTTCCAAACCGACAAAGATGATTTCAGATCACAGTCTGGGTTTGTCTTCTGCCTCAACGGAGGAGCAGTAAGCTGGAAAAGTGCTAAGCAAAGCACCATTGCGGATTCTACAACTGAAGCGGAGTACATTGCTGCACATGAAGCAGCAAAGGAAGCTATATGGCTAAGGAAGTTCATAGGAGAACTAGGTGTAGTCCCCTCCATTAAAGGACCAATAGCCCTGTATTGTGATAATAACGGAGCTATTGCACAGGCAAAAGAGCCTAGACACCACCAGAGAGTCAAGCATGTACTTCGTAGATTTCACCTTCTACGAGAGTTCGTTGAAAGAAAAGAAGTCGAGATAAGCAAAATTGGAACTGATGACAACATATCAGATCCATTAACTAAACCTCTGCCGCAAGCGAAGCACAACTCGCACACTGCAGCTATGGGAATCAAGCATATTGGAGAATGGCTTTGATGTCTCTGTTTAATGTTTTAAAGTTTTAGAGTTTAAATCTTTGTAAAACATTATTGGTTAATCATTCACAATAAATGAAAGGAATTCATTTTTCCATTTAATTTGTGGTTTATTAAATGATGAGTCCCTTCAATTTGACGATATATTCAAGATAGACTGTCAGGACCAGTCCTGTGACTAAGAAATGTCTATCAAGTGAACTTGAATGTCAAAGGTTGAAAATGGTCCCTAATCGGAGTTTTCTATAAAATTGGACGCATAGAAAACGTTAGACGATTAGAATGCAAGATGACTAATAGTTCTGTTTCTTGAACTATGTGGACATGGCAATGTCATAATCATTTGCATAGATACTTACTTTGGGAAGACTAGTATCGGACAAGACCTATGAAACTTTACTGTAAGAGATGAAAGTCTGTCATAAGTAAATTTCATTAAATTATTAGACACTAAATCCTCAATACCTGAGTGATTTGAGATTACTTGTTTGAGAACTGGTTGCTTTGACGTTGACCAACCGTCGCACCGTAAAAGGAGGCTATAAAGGCAACGCTCAGGTAATCACCTATCAAACGAAGTCTAATCTCAAGATCGCAAGATTGGGATTGTCCTCCCATAAATCGGGAAGAGATGCTTAAAAGTTGTACAAGGCCACTCGGAGAGCTAGAAACTGTGAAATGCATGGCCGTGCTCGGATGAATCATAGGCTATGATTATCTGTTTATTTGATCAGTTGAACTCTGAAACCGAGGAACGCCTCTGGACATAATAAGGATGACAACTCTTACCTTATGTTCAAGAGCAAGCATCGAGCGACAAAGGAATTAGGAAATGCACACTTGTCCCTAAGGACAAGTGGGAGACTGAAGGAAATAATGCCCTTGGTCCAAGTATGCATTCTATGTTAAGTCTAATAAATGCGGTTCAGTATTAATTAACAAGTTAATAATTCAGTGAGATCAAGTGAGCTGAATGCCTAGCTAGAGGCCGCTTCAGTTCAAGTGGAATTAATGATATTAATCCACAGCTTACTCTTGACTGAACCCGTAGGGTCACACAAATAGTACGTAAACGGATCAAGTATTTAATGGCATTAAATACTCCATCTATGAATATTCGGAACCGACGGATCTTGGTTTCAGTGGGAGCTAAGATCGTCACAGGCAAGAAATGAATACTCCGGAAACGATGATATTGCCGGAAACGGAAATATGGATCGTATCGGAAATATGAATATTATCCAAGTCGTAGATGTTGCCGGAAACGGAAACATGGTACGTATCGGAAAATATTATTGGAAATGGAAATATTACCAGAATCGGAAATATTGCCGGAAACGGAAATATTGTCAGAATCGGAAATATTACCGGAATCGGAAAATAATTCCGGAAACGGAAATATTAAATATTTGTTCGAAACGGAAATTAATTCCGGAATCGGAAATATTAAATATTGTTCGTATCGGAAATAAATTCCGGAACAGGAAATTTAATCGGAAGCGTATCGTACGAATTAGCATCGGACGAGGCCTGCCGGACGAAGGCCCAGCACGAAGCCGGGCCATCGCCCAGCAAGCACGCGCGCCACAAGCCCAGCCAAGGCAGCGCCCAGGCCTACCGCAAGGCAGGCCCAGCGCGCGCCAAGTCCACGGATGCGTGGGCCGCGCTGCGTGGGCTGCTGCTCGCACGCGCATGGGCAGCCCTTGTGGCTGCCGTGTGTGTGTGAGTTTGTGCTCATGCGTGATTCCTAAATCTACAAGAGTTAGTGTATGATTAAATTCCTATTCCTAATTGGATAAATTAATTAAATAGAATTCATGTAGGATTCTAATTTCAATTAATTCGTATCCTACTAGGATTACGATTCCTTTTCCATAACTCTATAAATAAAGGCCTAGGGGTCATTATTTATATACAAGTTTTAAGTATTCAAAACTAAGATTTTTTAAGCAGAAAAATCAGCCAATATTCTTGCCTACCTAACCGAAAATATTAGAACCTTAAGGGCGATTCTAGTTGGTCAATCTTAAGGCGGATCCGGACGTGCTGTGGACTATCTACGGAGGGACGACACTTGGAGTCCTAAAGACTTGTTCTTGTTCGGTTCGGGCGCAGCTAGGGAAGGCACGCAACAAAGAGTATGCATCTAAACTATGCTAAATGATTATGTGTAAATAATATGTTTCCTGGCTTTATGGTTTTTCCGCATGATTTATGAATTGTCATATGAATCATAACCTAACAGTATTGTAGAAGTAATACCCCTTTGTTTCCTTTGGATAGCCCACAAGGATACATTTGTCAGATTTTGGATGAAGTTTGTCTGAAATTAATCGTTTGACGTATACTTCACATCCCCAAATCTTAAGAAAAGACACTTTTGGAGGCTTTTCAAACCATAACTCATATGCAGTCTTTTCAACAGCTTTAGACGGAGCTCTATTTATAGTGAGTGCAGCTGTGTTTAGTGCATGTCCCCAAAATTCTATTGGAAGTTCGGCCTGACCCATCATTGATCTAACCATGTCTAGCAAGGTTCTATTCCTCCGTTCCGACACACCGTTCCATTGAGGTGTTCCAGGAGGAGTCAATTCTGATAGAATTCCACATTCTTTCAGATGGTCATCGAATTCATAGCTCAGATATTCACCACCTCTATCAGACCGCAGTGCCTTAATCTTCTTGCCTAATTGATTCTCTACTTCACTCTGAAATTCCTTGAATTTGTCAAAGGATTCAGACTTATGCTTCATTAGGTAGACATAACCATATCTACTTAAGTCATCAGTGAAAGTGATAAAGTAGCTGAAACCACCTCTAGAATTGGTACTCATTGGTCCACATACATCTGTATGGAATAAACCCAATAGTTCAGTTGCTCTTTCTCCAACTTTAGAGAAATGTTGCTTTGTCATTTTGCCAAGTAAACATGATTCGCATTTACCATAATCCTCTAGGTCAAATGGTTCTAGAATTCCTTCCTTTTGAAGTCTTTCTATGCGTTTCAAGTTAATATGGCCTAATCGACAATGCCACAGATAGGTGAGATCTGAATCATTCTTTTTGGCCTTTTTGGTATTTATGTTATAAACTTGTTTGTCGTGATCTAATAAATAAAGTCCATTGACTAATCTAGCAGATCCATAAAACATCTCTTTAAAATAAAACGAACAACTATGGTCTTTTATTAAAAAGGAAAATCCCTTAGCATCTAAGCAAGAAACAGAAATGATGTTTTTAGTAAGACTTGGAACATGAAAACAATCTTCCAGTTCCAAAACTAGCCCAGAGGGCAACGACAAATAATAACTTCCTACAGCTAATGCAGCAATCCGTGCTCCATTTCCCACTCGTAGGTCGACATCACCCTTGCTTAACCTTCTACTTCTTCTTAGTCCCTGCGAATTGGAACATAAGTGTGAGCCACAACCTGTATCTAATACCCAAGAAGTTGAATTAGCAAGTATACAGTCTATAACGAAAATACCTGAAGATGGAACGACTGTTCCGTTCTTCTGATCTTTCTTAAGCTTCAAGCAATCTCTCTTCCAATGCCCCTTCTTCTTGCAGTAGAAGCATTCAGATTCAGAAGTGGGTTGGCTCACCTTCTTCTTTTTAGACTTAGTGCTACCAGGTTGCTTAGTCGGACTGGCCTTGTTGCCACCTTTCTTAGCATTCCTCTTCTTGCCAGATTTCTTGAACTTTCCCCCACGCACCATAAGCACATCTTGCTTATCACTTTTGAGAGTCTTTTCAGCAGTCTTCAGCATACTGTGAAGCTCAGTGAGCGTTTTGTCCAGACTATTCATACTGTAGTTCAGCTTGAACTGATCATACCCGTTATGAAGAGGATGGAGGATGGTGTCTACAGCCATTTCCTGAGAGAATTGTTGATCCAGCCGACTCATATTCTCAATGAGTCCAATCATTTTGAGAACACGTGGACTTACGGGCTCGCCTTTCTTAAGCTTAGTCTCAAGAATTTGCCTATGAGTCTCGAATCTTTCGACTCGAGCCAGATCTTGGAACATGTTCTTTAACTCACTGATGATCGTGAAAGCATCTGAGTTGATGAACGTTTTCTGTAGATCTGCACTCATGGTTGCCAGCATTAGACATTTCACATCCTTTTTGGCATCAATCCAACGATTGTGGGCTTCCTGAGTGACCCCGTCGCCCGCGGCTTCGGGCATCGCCTCTTCCAGGACATACTCCTTTTCTTCCTGCATAAGAACTATTTGCAAGTTCCTTTGCCAGTCAAGGATGTTTTTCCCGTTCAATTTCTCCTTTTCGAGAATTGATCGGATGTTGAATGAAATGTTGTTTGCCATAGTAAAACTACAATCGAAAAAGAATAAACAAATAAATAACCATTCACAGTTTCTCTTAATAAATTCAAATTCTAGCATACATGCATAATTTATCATTTATTAAGCATTTTATTCAAGTTATGTGTTCCGGCAGGTGTGAATAAAATGATTCCAAGATCCTAAAATCATTGAAGAATTAAGCACATTATGTATTTAGACTCAATTCTAAAATATTTTAGGTAAGCAAAACCTTTGCTAATAGTCTAGAAACTGCTCTTGGTTGATAGGTACATCTAAAAACTTATTAGGTAAACCTATCATATTTGCCACGACATAAAAGGACTCCTTACTTATATCATTGAGTTTCACCAAAACTAACATGTACTCACAATTATTTGTGTACCTTACCCCTTTAGGATCAATAAGTAACACCTCGCTTAGGCGGAAAACTATTACTAATATTGATTGATGTAAAGGTTTATCCAAGTAAGTGTTATTTTGGCATGGCACCTTTTTAACTCAATTTTAAAGTTTGGAACTTAAGGCTCTTACTATGTTGGTTAGATTTTAAGTGAACTAAAATCCTTAATCATGCAACATAATCAAGCCACAATCTCATGCATAATTAAGACATATTTAAAGCAATAAATAACTTAAAACATGCATAAGATATAAATGTGATCTAGTATGGCCCGACTTCATCTTGAAGCTTCAACTTCAAACTCCGTCTTGAAAATGGATTGGAAACTTCGTCTTGAATTTCACCATGGGAGGCGCCATTTTCTTCAAATAGGATAAGCTATAATTTAAACTAATTACAACTATTTGATGGTACGCAGACCATATTTAAATTAAAAACTTTGGTGCATTAGACCAATTTTACATTCAAATTAATGGTACGAAGACCATATTTTCTATCCTATTTGGGCCATACTAGTCACTTTCAATAACCTGCAAAATAGTATATATACAATATATACCATTCACCCATTCATTATCATGAATGGCCCACATAGCTGGTTAGTAAAACATATTATGCATCACATAAATATTTGCAGCAATTAATCAAGGCTTCCAATAATCTAACAATTATTCAATCCTTATTAATTCTAATCAAGTTGTTTTAACCTTAAAGGATTATAGACCTCATCGAGAGTTTATGACTAAAACGCTCCCACTTAAACCAATAAATTTACATGCTTTACTAATTTTAAACATAAAATTGTATTTCCTAGTCTAACCGGAAACGTACAAATTTAATTAAAATTTAAAGCTCATATAAATTATTAATTGAATCCTTTAATTTATTTTCAGTTGAATTAAATAAATAAATTTAAATTTATTCAAGGTTTTAATTTTAGTAAAATAATTAGTATAAATTAGAATTTATAATAATTAGATTATTCAAAATTAAATTCCGAGAAAAAAATTTAAATTCCGAATTTTAAAGTTAATTAAAATCGTTTCCGAACTGAAAAATTTTAAAAATAAATTCAAAACGCATCAATCGTAACAAGACGAGGCATCAACGCCCCTCGACTGACCGCAAGGCAATGCACGAGCAGGCCACACACATACGCAGCCAGCCCAACCACGCATGCGCGCAGCCCGCCTCACTCGACGCGTCTGGTCTGCTCACTGGGCGAGGCAGCGCGCGTTGTGGCGCAGCATCCATCGCTGCCCACGCACGCCTGCTCGCTCGGCTTGTGCCTTGCCCCCATCGCCCATCGCGCAGCACACACGCCCAGGCATCACTGCCTTGCGCGCGCGCCATTGCTTGTTGCTCGCTGCATACGTACCGCATGGGCGACGAGCTCCTTTGCTCGTCGTCGCATGGCCGCACTATACAACACCCCTTAAGGGTAACACGTAGCGTCCATTGCTTTGTGGGTGCAAAATTCATGAGCGAATTATATAAAAATTCAATCTTTTAATTCAAATTTATTGACAAATTAATAAATTATATTAATTTCATAAAATTAGGGCGAAAAATCGAAAATTTATTAATCAATTAATTTCCGATTATCATGGATTCAAATCTAGGTCATAAAAATTTAAAATGTATCAAAAAATAACGATTTTTATGGTGGTTTTTAATCATGGATACCTAATTAAATCGTCAATTAATTATGAAAATCAAATCAAATTCTAAATTATTCGAATTTCAACAAATTAATTACAATTACAAATTAGGTTGTATAATTAACAAGCTCAAGCATTTAAATTTGTTAAACAATATACAGTAGGTCAATCAAAAATTCAAGATTTAACAACAAGAAGCGCAAATATTTAATTTAACATCTTAAAAATTACAAATTTGCTTTCGAAAAACAAAAACCTCCGAAAAGTCATAGTTAGGCTTCGAATTTGGGAATTCTGGATTCGGCCGAAAAATTGCTATTTTTGTCAAAATTTTAGAATGCCTTTTACATACAGAATTGACACAAAAATCACTCGATTTCGTTGAGAAACGAAGAAACTGCCCAAAACCTGCGAACATATAATTAAATAATCGCAAATTTGCAATTAATTACAATTACGAAATTAATCACCCCTTTTAATACTTTGCAAATTTATAAAATTTAACCATGTTAAGAAATTATTATGGAATTAATTAGAGGCTCGTAATACCACTGTTAGGTTATGATACATATAAATGAATATAAATCATGCGGAAAAAACCATAAAAGCCAGGATTCCAAATTAATTGCCACATAACAATTAGCATAATTTAGGATGCATACACTTTGTAGCGTGCCCTCCCTAGCTGCGCCCGAACCGGACAAGAACAAGTTTAGGACTCCAAATGTCGTATCTCCGTAGATAGTCCACAACACGCTCGGATCCGCCTTAGGTTTAATTAACTAGAATTCCGCCAAAGGTACTATGTAATTTTCGGATTTTTATGACAAATAAAAGTCTGAGTTTTAAGCCTAAGAGTTGAATGAATACTTGAATTACTCGTTATAAATTGTGAACTATGATCACCTATTTATAGGGTAGGAATATGGTATTGGAATTCTACTAGGACTTTAAGAATCCTAATTCTTTTAGAATTAGAGTTCCATTAAACTAGTAAATCAGAAAATTAATCTAATCCTAATCACTTAAGGATTCGAAGTATGCACAAACTCCAACACGCACACGAGCATGGCCCACATGCGAGCAGGCCATGCTCGCGTGCACGCAAAGTTCGCAGCAGGCCTCGCAGCCCATACGAGCTCGCTGCCATGTGCTCGCAGCCTTGGCGTGCTGGGCCTGGCGTTGCCTTGGGCTGCTATGACGCGCGCTGGGCTTGCTGGACGTGGGCCTGGCTTCGCGTTAGGCCTTCGTCTAGCAAGCTCGTCCGATACTTATTCGTACGACGCGCTTCCGATTAATTTTCCGATTCCGGAATTCATTTCCGATACGAACAATATTTAACATTTCCAATTCCGGAATTAATTTCCGTTTCGAACAAATATTTAATATTTCCGTTTCCGGAATTATTTTCCGGATCCGATAATATTTCCGATTCTGACAATATTTCCGTTTCCGGCAATATTTCCATTTCCAATAATATTTTCTGATACGTACCATGTTTCCGTTTCCGGCAACATCTACGACTTGGATAATATTTATATTTCCGATACGATCCATATTTTCGTTTCCGGGAATATCATCGTTTCCGGAGTATTCATTATTTGCCTTTGACGATCTCAGCTCCCACTGGAACCAAGATCCGTCTATTCCGAATATCCATAGATGGAGAATTTAATATCATTAAATACTCGATCCGTTTACGTACTATTTGTGTGACCCTACGGGTTCAGTCAAGAGTAAGTTGTGGATTAATATCATTAATCCACTTGAACTAAAGCGGCCTCTAGCTAGGCATACAGTTCACTTGATCTCGCTGAATTATTAACTTGTATAATTAACACTGAACCGCATTTATTAGACTTAACATTAAATGCATACATGAACCAAGGGAATTATTTCCTTCAACATTTAATTCAATGTTTAGGTAAAGTTTCCCCCTAGACAAAGCTGTGTAAAGCTCTACTTCAACAAAAATTTGTGCATTTCCTTGCAGATTGATATTCATGGCACAAGTCAAGGCCCAAGAGTTCCAACAATTACTGGTTATTTTGGATTTAACATGGCTTCTCTAAATGAAAATGGGAGTGTTCTTGCAAATCCAAGGAAGGGCGAGAAGAATGTGAGCACTCTCATGTATCGTCCATTTAGGAGCTGGGAAAATAATAGTGAGGATAGTCCATTACTTATACAAACACCGAAGACTGTTCTCAGATTTTACTGGATGCTCATCCTTTTACTTGATATCAATAGAGGACCAAATGCTGTCACATATATATCTGAGTTCAGAACAGGAGGGTTACAACAATAGCAAACTTTAAAGATCTGCCCAAAGCTCTCAGTTCCAACAGTACGTGCACACTATCTCTCCTTTCTTTTGTTCCAGGAAGTCCAGCTTTTCTGTGGAGTTTCTCAAAATTTTCTTTACAGATGGTAAGACCTCTTCAAGCTGTCAAAATTTTAGACTGATCTTAGCTCTCAACCAGTATGTTAAAGTTAATTTCTGCTGTACTTTAGGAAAATGATGAAACGCTATTGAACCACAGTAATGTAGTACTCTATGTGTGTTCTATTCTCAGCTTATTTACACGGAGTTCCCTTGTATACAGGTTTTGAAATGGAAGCAGGAGATACTTTACAAAATGAAGTTCCAACATATATGTCCTGGTATTCGTTGCAATGGTAAAGGGAGGAGTCCACGCGAGAATACACCTATTAACTGCAATCCACACTGAAGAACACAAGGTTTGTTGATATGTTTATTAGTAGATTGTCCTCTTTGGTGTAATTTTAAGATTCATGCTATTATGACTTAGTTATGTTGCATTTATATTATATTATATTGGTCATACATAGTACTTTTGGATTAGTAAATGTACATTGGTAAATTTAAATACGATATGAGGCCAGGCCAAGCCAATGTATTGGTCTTCTGTTTTTTAATTAGTTTACTTAAGCTATAAATAAATAAGCTTCTATTCCAGTAGAATCACAAGCTATATCCAAATCTGTTACAAGATAAACCCGAAAATGATTTCATATATTGTTCAGATCAAGGGCTACGAAGATCCTAAAATCCTAAAAATGATCTTCATATTCTAAAAGCCAAAAAAAATATCCAGCTGCAAATCCTAAAAGCCCCTATCTTCAGATTGCACATGCTATATGCATTGGAAATTCTTCCGATATACTGAGGAGGGTGATTAGTTCCCAATAAATGAATATGGGATGTCTTATATACATAAAAGAAGGCTTCGTTTTACGTGGTTGAGAAACCTCTGTGGTCTCCTTTTCGAATTTGGTTCCTGGCATATAATACTATATTACACCGTAGTATTGATTGATTAATTGATTACATTATAAAAAATTTCGCGATTAACCTATTAAATTATGGTCCATATCAAGTGATATGGACCATATCGTATATCAAGTTTTTACGGTTTGTTTGCTATTGATCGTCTGTGTATTAGTAATTACTCCGTCTTTATGGACTATTTTTTTTATTTTAAGATTGAGCTGAATAACTCCTAGACACGAAACTGTTGGTTTGCAGGTTCAGGAGCATGATACCTTAGGGAGGGATGTTGAACTCTTCTGAAGGCACCTGTATAGTGAAAAAGGGGGACCTGCAGTAAAAGGACAAGAATGGTGCTGAACTTGTTGAAGGACTTGAGATACGCAAAGGAGGTTATAAGTTGGTTAAGACACGCATGAGTGTGTTCTTTGCTACACACCTTCGATTAGTTGGTAAGTGAAAATGAAGCCTGCGTATTCGATTTTGATCTTCAAAACTGTATAATCTATAAAGACAATTTGCTGAAAATCAAAATCGAATACACAGGCTTCATTAGTTCGTGAAAATGAGGTTGTTCGTGATATTCATCTCTATTGTTAATGATTTTGTAGATGAATACAAAAAAAAATTACAGAGAACGGAGGAACATATAGTATGTGAAAGAGCAACAAAACCACAATTTATTAGATACATAAATGACATTTACAACCTCGTACGTTTTTGTTACACATACTGACATATACATATAGGGATTTAACCTCCGTGAAATATACATATATGTGTTGGCTATGAGACTATTTTACATAATTTCTGAACCATTCAAGCATTACCCTCCATGTTTATAAGATAGTAACGATGTTCCCATCTTATTTGCCTACTATTCAAGTCCTCAAACTCCAAACAATTGCTATATATGACTCTTGGTCGGCTCATAGAAGATAACATCAACAAATTGCAAAAAAAAAACACCGTCTCTCTTTGTTTTTATCGTGTTTGATTTAGAGACCAAAATTCATCGTTTTTTTCGATAGTCATCCGCGCGCGATAGCGAGCGGTCGGAATCCTAGTATAGAAAGGCTCCCAAAACTTCAAAGTGTGACCTTAAAAAGTAGTCCAGTAATGCCACATCCTCGTAACTATTAAGTTTGCACCTTGAAACTATCTTGTAGATGTTGTAAATTGTAACATCCTCGTGTCCTGGAAACTAGGCTCCCTTTGCAAGATGAATGTGCTGATCTCTTCGAAGCAAAGAATTAACAAGAAAAGAATCCAAAATGATCTGCATGATGAAATGTTGCCCAAAAGGCTCGGTGTTAGTAAAGCTGAAACCAAGAGTTACTTCTGTTCCCTCAAAAGTCAAAAGAGCCACGTAAGTAAGACAAAACACTAAGCAACCTGATTTAGATGTGCTGCAACACAAGGGAGAATCAGCAAACCAGGAGCACCCATTGCTCCACCAAGCTGATCTACAACTGCAACCATGACAGGCAGGGTTTTCTACCCATCCGAAAAACAAGCACAATATCAAGCTAAAAACAAAGAGAACACCTTAAGAACTGAACCATCAACTGATTTTGCATCAATTTCAAGCCTTAAGTCCTTAAATTTTGAATTTAATCATCATTGGATAATTGAAGGAAGACTCACCTGGCTTGCAACTAAAAGCAGAGCAATGGCGTTTTGTCTTTTGGAGAAGACAGATTTGCTACCACCGGATATAGATGATATAATCTTTATGGAAAGAGCATTAAAAGCTAACAGAACAAAGTGGAGGAGACTGCAAACCGAACAGCAAATAGCCAATAAGTCCTTGATTCAAAATGCAAAAGCCACTGAATAGTGAAGAATACCATCTGCCATACAATTCTCATAAACAATTCCTTCTTTTTTTTTTTATCAAGGGACAATCTCTTGGAAGACAGCCGATGGATCTATTTGGGTCGGGTCATTTCAAGTTGTCAGGTCAACTCGGGTTGGAAAACTTTCTCAAATTTGATACTGACATACACAACCCGACATTGTTCAAGCACGATTGCCATTGGTAATTTATCTCTTTAACCCTTTTGTTAAAGTAATATTACAAGGGAGTCTTAAAATTGTCAGCTTCTACAAAAGCACAGTAGATAAATACCAATTAATTTCCTAATCAACGTAAATTTTGTAATAAATCACTATTTTAGGCTTTTATATTACATTTGTTAATATAGAGTATGAGCAGATGACTGCAGGGTTGAACAGCAACCAGGTGACTTATGGCCGAACAATTTTAGCCGATTGGAATGACTAGAAATACATGGAAAAGGGGGCAACTAATAGCTCACGGCCAGAGTAAAAACTTTCTGTTTGAAATTGTAAATACCATAATGTTTCCAATTAAAGGAAAAATAAGGGGACTGACTGACCTACCACATAAGTTTGTGTATCTTCGGCTTTAATCTTTTAAACGTATATTGTCCATCAAGTTGATCAGTGCAAAAGATATTATAGCCGTACAGGGCTATCACACTTTGCATAATATGTACTATTTATGGAAACAAAATTCACTTTACGAATCATACAGACAAATTTCAACCAAAAAAACAAAAAATCATACAGACAAACAGGTCAAGAACAAGCTATCACCAAGCAACACCTATCCAGTAAATATTTAAGTCAGCAATAATAGGTATTGATTATCATTTCGGTAAGAACCATAAAGAGCACCAGCACTACCAGTGACTGGCTAAAAACAGAGAGAACACTGTAAAGCCAGCAGCAAGTCATGGAATAAGAATCTATGTACTTAGAAGGTGAACTCAGATTGTGTTACTTACGCTCCAAGGCCTATAGCTAAAAGAAAGTCGGTAGGGTTAACCATCAATAGCAACGACCTAGATTTGCTCACTTGTATCCATGGAACCTGATATCATGGAGAAGAAAAATAAAGTATATGCAGGTATTTAGTACATTGTTGAGATAGGAGCCAACCTCAACTTCTAATTTCATGTGTATATCTGTTCAGCAGCTATAAACCAAAAGGTACTGTAACTGTTGAGATGAATTTCATGTTAAAATCAGGATACATGATACTAGTGACAATAAGAAACTAAATCTGACTGTAATATGGACATAAACTGGGAAAAGTTAAATATACTCCAATCTGGAATTTATTTTGCTCAAGTGTCCCTACTTTTGGCTTTGTTATTTCACCCGATACTATAGTAACAGAATAATATGTGGTGCCCTTTATGCAGATATTTTTCAGGACGGGTGGAATTATAACCTAATAAGCAGTGTTATCAAGATTAAGCATCAAAAGTTGAAATTTTAAAATATTAGATGAAGAGAACAAAAATAAAAAACCTGACCACACAGTTCTACATGGTCGATGGCAGATAAAGCCCATAAAGACATTCACCATCTGCTCATACTTTACTTTTCTATCAGCGGGCTTCTTCATCCATTGCCCCTTTACTCATTATCAACACCTTCATAGAATCATAGACCTCAAACCAGTAGATGAAGAATCTAAAATAGAAATCAAGAACAGACACGAGGGTAATAACGAGGAGCTGGAAAGATGTGAAGAAGAAGTCAGAGATCTATTCTTTATGCATAGCATAAGTGGACAATGGCGGAGAAGGACCTTCAGAATTAGGAGGGGGGTGGTGCGAACATCGGGGGGGTTGGGGTTGGGGGGGGGGGGGGGGGGTGGGGGGGGGGGGGGGTGGGGGGGGGGAGGGTATATCTATAGAAGCAGAAGCGCTTGGTAATCTCTGTGATGAACTTTCAAAAGTAAGACTAAGAATTGAGATAAAAAAGCTGAATGGAAGTTTAGAGCCAAGCACCTAAAACGCCTAGAAGTCGTCATTATATTGGGGCTTTTTTTTCTCTTTGATATTTGGGTTTGGGGGGAGGGGGGTTAATGAGGAGAACTTAGGTATTTGAAGATAACTTGCATTGAGTGTGCTAAATTTATGAGGTGATTAGCTTACTCTGCTAAGAGGTAATCAGTATAGAAATGGTTCAGAGAATTTAGCAAAAAGGCAAAAGTCCAACTGACCCCCTTATCATGAATTTGCAAAATTAGTTATCTTTTAAGGCAAACGCCCCTAAAAATGGTTTGTCTAGGCGTCCCGTAATCGACACCCATAATTTATTAACGATGTGCCTCACTTAATGGTGATTTTTTTTACTTGTACATACATACTTATTTGACTTAAACCTATATCAGTTACTTCAATTTCAGGACCTTTTTATATCTCCCAAGTTCTGTTGCTTGGAATGATTGATAAAACAGTGTTCAAACGAA
Organism: Spinacia oleracea; assembly: GCF_020520425.1. Taxonomy (NCBI): domain Eukaryota; kingdom Viridiplantae; phylum Streptophyta; class Magnoliopsida; order Caryophyllales; family Amaranthaceae; genus Spinacia; species Spinacia oleracea. Next base: position 80,264,068 of record NC_079490.1, read on the forward strand.
CTAAGCCTCTCCCGGTGCTTCCACCTGATCCAACCCAAATCCATTTCCCCTTCTAACTAACATCTACCATCAACTTTATCACTAAGACCACATGTAACATGTTACTCCCAAGAGAACACCAGAATTTCACAACATTCCCCAAATGACATGCAACACCACCAGCTTTGTCTCATTCGATGGTATTCACAACTGCCAAGAGGCCAAAAAGCTTACCCTATATTGTTGAAAGTTTTCACCCGTGGCTCCTCCAAGATTTTTGTTTGAGCGGTTAATTGACCAGGACCTAGGACAGTTTTCTATTAAAATATTTTAGGTCTTCTGCAAATTTAGAACCTTAATTATATATTCCAAAGACCAAAGTAGAAGCTGAACTGCTGGAGTTTACAAATGGCCAAATCCAAAGGACTACGGTTCTAAAATTACAGAAGCTCTAATATGTTTTCACAAGAATGGTGTCCATAGACGGAGTTGAGGGTGGAGATTACACAAGTGCTGGTACACATGCTTTTAAACGGTGAAATTATGGTTTGTTGAACAAAAGACATAACCTAGAGATATTAAGTCTCTCCGTCCCTTTTTAATCTTTGCGTTTGGTATCATGCCTGTAACTTCACAAATAATTAATGTGAATAAAGATTCCTTTTTCTTCCTTACTTAAACAATGTATATTATGTTTATTAATAATGTTTCACTTTCATCCAAAATCAGATACTGGAAAAGTGAGAGAGATTTAATACTCTGTGGGAAAGTGTGAAAGATATAATGCCCCGGTGAATTTGATTGATTAAAATAATCACTTGTCATGATTTTTGACATAACATTAGGGGCATTTATGTTACAATGTAAAAGGAAATAGTCCAAACGTAAAGCTTAAAAAGGGACACCCAAAACGGAATACGTAAAGAATAAAAAGGGATGGATGGAGTACATGCTTTACATTTTCCTTGTCTATCATTATGGTTTATTGAACTAGCATTCCGTAATGCATTTTGTTATAATGCAGGGGTACTAAAAACAATATCACATGCAATCAGATTCCATATCCCAGCATAAAATAAAAATCTTTAAAAGCAAACTTTTTTTAGTAGTCTCCATCAATTTTGAGGGCATATGAGGAGATAAGGTGAAGATTCAAACTTACAAAACCAAGAAAAAGTGCATTCATGTTTGACAGAAGCTTGCGGTTACTATCAGCAAAATCTGCCACACCTGATCATCACGCATTGAAGACACTAGCAGCTGGTAGTCAATTCATGCATAAAATAATGAAAGAGAACAGTAAAACAGGACAAACAAAAATAGAAAATGAAGGCTACGGCATGAAAAAAAAAATTATAAGAGAAACTAGGACATCAAAAAAATTGCTGTCTTTAAGGGAAAACATTGTCCTCTTAAGTAGTGCAAAAGCTTTCGACAGAAATCTTCCCAAGATATAACAAATATTCACCTTCTTGTGTGCTTAAGAAGATAGTGTTTTAAAAGGAGTAGAAAAGCGATGCATTTACAGCTGTTTCACTCTTATAAATGAAAGAGAATTAGCAATAGAGAATGTACCAATATTAAGAGCACGCCATATATTTTTCAGAAAGGAAAGAGTTGAAGCTTTACACATAATATTCTCCATGAACTGGTCATTGAAATCACAAGCTTACCCAACATTTTATTTTAATACACATGGCAATTGGTAATCCAATAAGCATATTAAACGAAAAAAACAGACGGCTATTGAATTTCGAGACAAACAAAAACGTCCGGCATTAAAACTAAAAGTTCTACAAAATCACTAAAGGTACTCCGTCTGTACTCAAATGAAAGTTCTTATTTCTCTTGGACACCAAGAATTTAGGAGATAAATTGTAGTCTGTTTTTTTTAGATTAAAAGCGCAAAAAGAAGAAGTTAGTAAGTATATTTTGATGTCTTTTTTTAATATGTAGTGATAGGAAGTGGGGTTGATAAGTTGATTAGAGGTGGAACAAAAACATGTAGTGGGTCAGCTTAATGTTTTCGTATTGTGTGCACACAACTCAAACGGAGAAGTGGGGACAAGCATTTCGTCTGAAATTGGGAACTTTATTTGGGAAGGTAGGGACTAGCATTACTTTCAAAGACCAAAATGTATTAGTATTGATTTATACTGTTGCTGTAATGGAGAAAAAACATTTTAACAGTTCCGAAATAGTAAACATATAAACCAAATCAAAGTACGTAGTACATATATTTGTATTTAAATATTTCAACAAGAAAGATAAAGCATTCTAATTTCTTGAACAGAAGGAGTAAAAGGTATCCTCAGTGGAACAGAAAGGAACATTATCTGATTGAATTAGAGTGTGACACACATATAGAGGAAAGCTCACAAAGATAATCATGGAACTCACCCTTGAATAATTCTCGAGATATCTGCACAAGATGAACAAGCATTTTGGAGCTTTAAAAATACATGAAGTTGGCTACAATTTGAACATAATCACTTCAGGTAAAAAAAATCACTTCAGGTCAAAAGCAACCAGTTACATATAGAGTAGCCCATAAAAAAACAACGGTTTTTTCATGAAATGCCCCTGAGGTTTCACGAAATTCACCAAATACCCCTGCGTGTTTGAAAATACATAGTATACCCCTATTTAAACTTAAAGTGCACCAAATACCCCTAGACTTAACGGCCGTTAGTGCTCCGTTAGCATTACTTTACCTTTATACCCTTACTCACCCATTATTCACATTTAACTATTTCTTAAAAAAAAAAGTTATTTTCTCTCTTCTTATTCTTCTTCTATCTCCTCCCCTCTTTGTTGTTCAACACGTCTGCCATCATTTCTCTCTTCCTCTTCTTCTTCTTAATGATTTCAATGGAACAAACTTGCACAATTCTTCTGAGATTTTGCACTCTCTTCCTCATATCATCATAACTCTATTTCTCCCAAAACCCAGTGCACTATCTTCCTCATATCATCATCATCGTCGATCGTCGATATCATCGTCATGAACCCAGAAATTCTATTTTCTCTTTGAACCTAGAAATTTTGTGGGAGAGTAATTTCTTACCATTTAAATTCAATCTGTTACACAATTTCGTTCAAATTTGTCTCTATTTCAATTCGTTCAAAATTGTTGAATTTTGAGTCGATTTTGCAAGCCAAACCCTTGATTTCGAATTTGGGGTTTTTAATTTGTTATTTGTTTAATGTAATTGGGAATGTATAATTGATGTTAAACATATATATATACTCATTTTTGAAACCGCATCGCTCCCTGAAACAGCGTCGCTCCCTCGAGGTCTAGAAATGTCGGGGATTTGAAACCAATTAGAAGAAGAAGATGATGAAGAGGAGGAAGCTGCCGGGAAATCGGGTGCACGGGATTGGATTGAGAGGGTGTGAATAAACCGAGGAGAGAGGAAGTGGGGTATTGAAGTTGAAGTTGAGGGTGTGATTAAGGAAGAAGATGTGATTAAATTTGCCGAAAACATGCCTCTTTTTTTATATATATATAAGGGATTAAGATTGTATTGCGTGACTTTTGTGATTAGGTGAGAGTTTTGATTAGAAATGGTGAATTAGAGTTAAAGTGATTGGGGATTTTGGGTTTCGAATTGTTGTTTTGTCGCCATTGAAGCTGGAGGTTGAGAGTTTTGTTTGGCTGGACTAATGAGAGTCGAAGAGATAAAAGGGGTGAAAGAACGATCCAACTTAGGCTTACTATATAATCATTTAGCTATCATACTGCAATTTAGCTAGATTCATTTGTTGTTGATAGTCTGGTTGCTGCAAGCCCCGCAAGATTGTAACTTTGAGTACACAAGTCCAACAGTTTGGGTAGAGCCAATGAACAGATCTTACTCCAATTACAATGTCGACTGCAATAGATGTGGAAACGATCCAAACACACTATGCTACAACTGCCAATCGTGCAAGGCTGCTTTTTTCCAAGACATAACTAGTCATTGGTTTAGCTTTCCTTGTTAGGCGGCTAGCTATTAGAGCTGCACTTGTGCGGGTTGCCGGGTCAGTCATTGGTAGGCAGCTAGCTATTAGAGCTGCACTTGTGTGTGTTCTGTGTCACCCGGTTCAATTCCTTCAATCTTTATCTATCTTTCCTGCCATTCCTCCCCAAACTGACACTTCTCTATATGAGACAGTCAATATTCACTATTTTTCTGTCTGCCTTAACATCTTCAGATCTTGGCACTTTTTAAGTATTGAATGATTCGCCATTTGAGTGCTGGACCTGTTGTAGCAAACATGAACACACATTTTGTTCAAGTATAAACCGGGTCAGGAGTTCTTTAGAGGGTGAATCTTGGTGCTTATAATGAACTTCCTGCATATTTAGATTTTGATGTAAACATAAAATTACTGATAACATACGCAGTTGGTTCAACGAGAACACTAAATTTGTAAGAATTGTTATTTTTATTGTGACGAAGTCCACGATGGTTATATCTTATGTAATCAGCTTTTTTTGGAATATAATCCCGATTTATTGCTAGAAGTATTACAAAATGCTCTATTTTATTGCTAGGAAATTTAGAAATGCAAACTAGCCGTTAGAATTAAATTCTGCATATTTAAAAGCAGTTTGGGTATTTGGTGCAAATAAGTTTAATAATAGGTGTATATTGTGCAATAGGTTTATAATTAGGTGTATTTGGTGAATTATAAACATGACTTAACGGAGGACTAACGGAAAGTCATAATAGGGGTATTTGGTGAACAGTACGAAAAAAATAGGGGTATACTATGTATTTTGAAACACGCAGGGGTATTTGGTGAATTTCGTGAAACCTCAGGGGCATTTCATGAAAAAACCGAAAAAACAATGAATTCTGAACCAAAAGCCAGAAGTAGATACTTAGCAACTCCTAATTCTAACAAGAACACCCTGGCTCTCATTTGTCTATTCATGAGGAAATGCCAGATCTTTATGTCTACTCTAAAAAGAACATTTCACCTCTTTTTCATGCCGGTGATCCATCATGTACACTTTCAGTGGAGCAAAAACATTCACATTTTTAGCCCTAGATTACAATAGACTAGATCGAAATGCCTAATTAAACTCAAAATCAGTTTTTATGCTCTTGACTCGACATCCTTAGTTCTGTTCCACTAGAACCCGCTATCGCGAACAAGAAGATAATAATTGCATTTTGGATCAATAGTCATTGGAAACAACTTCTTTGTTATGTAGGAGGGAAAACACGTACATGCTACCCCCTTCCCCCACCTAGTTTTCCAGGGAAATCAAGTGCTCCGTCTTAGATATGCAAGAAGTCAAACTACTTAAGTAGGAACGACATTGGTTATATGAAGAAGAAAAAAGGCAAATGGGAAAAGTGGACCCATTCAATAATATTAGCATCCACCATTCTCTCTCCTTAGCAGAGTCTTTCCCCCTTCATTTCATCAATGTTCATGTACATTTAATTTTATCTTTACAAGAGGCACACGGAAGTACTCAAATATTATAAATAAGCTACAGTATAGTAAACACTTCGATTTACAGTAAGTTTGATTCTTATCAATCATGAAGATTAGCAATCCGAACCTCGTTAATAATACGATGCATAGCGAATTTAAGAAAATGACTTGCCAAAAATAAAAAGTATGCAAATGGCATGAATCCCTTAAACCTGCTGTTACCATATTAAATCAACCATTTCAGATGTCCAGTAAAATAGGGAGAGGAGGAAAGTACCTTTCCCAATATCAACGGAATCAACAGTGTGATGACAAGGCTCCGAAGTAATTGCTTAGTCGGAATGGATATGCCAACACCAGCAGCTACATATTTTGTGATTGTAAATGGCACCTAAAGAGTAATAACAGCAGTAAACTCAAAACACTTTTCTGGCAAAAAGATTAATTCAAAATATGCATACGCAATGATGTAATGACACACATGCACACAGATGCAAAGACATAGAATTTTGGTTGATGTTCCTGCAAGCAACTACAGTCGTGTCAATCAGCCTTCTCCAAATTGATCCAAATGTTCGAATATCTTACTTAAATTGATTCAAAACGTAATATCTGCAATCAGGAGTTAGATATACTATGGAGTTATGCACTCATGTTTGAGTCAACTGTTGAGATCATAATTTATTTAAAAAACTGCATATTTTGACAAAAAAAATTAAACTGGTGATAAGACACTCTCACCTAATCAAGCATGCCTCTCAGCCCTAATATCGATTGATGGTCAGCAATAACCATAAACAAAAAAAGGGCTAATGTGCTGGAGATGCTGATAGAATTAGGAGGGGAAAATGTTAATCGTCATTTTATAGGCTTCTAAGACATGAAATTTCAAGGCTGCAATCTACATTACAAACATATACAAGTAGAAACCAACGAATGAGAAACTACATGATGGTAAAATAGGTTCAGGAAACTCACAACTAAGATCCCTAGTAAGTTAGATATCACGGTCATTGCCAAAGCCAATGCAAAATTTCCCCCGGCTAACTGCACTTGTCCCAAACAAATGACATCAAACAGAAAAGCAAAAAGGATAAAATTATAATATTTTACGAACATCAAATAGTATACCTGAGTAAGTGATACCCCACTCGACAATGTAGTTGGCATGCACGCAAAAAGGGCTAATCCTGTAAAATGTATAGATTAAAATATTTGAACAAGCCAGGGACAATTATCAATATTATAAAACTCATATAACTATATGTACCTAAAGCATCAAGTTGCTACTATACAATTATACATGTCTTGAAAATCTCTAAAATTTTAAACAATGAGAAGTTTGAACCTGATGCCCTATTTTCTCAATTCAAGCCTGATGTCATCAGGTTGCCTCTAGTAGATTGGTGATATAACACCACTTTTCATACAGCTTCCCTAAATTACACCATGAGGTGGTGTATAATCAGCCACCCACTCTCTACTTGCATGGTGGGTCTAATATGGCTAGTCAAATGTGGCTGAGGTAGATAGGTCAATGCAGAAGAGGGAGACTATTAAAACATGGAAGTTCTAGTTCAGGATAGCTCAAGACTGAATGAAGGCAGAGGCAGACTTGAAGAGAGGTGACAGGAAATTTGAAGTTGGCACATGGGTTTGGATGAGGACTACAAGTTGTCTTCAAAGTATTTTGATCCTTTTATGGTGATTGAGGCAATTGGAAAAACAACGTATAAGCTAAAACTACCTCACTCGGCTCGATATTTCATGCCTCTCAAATGAAATCATTTAGAGATGAACTTCCTGCTGTAGCCCATAATCCTCTTGGTTTCATGGCAAGCCTGATGATGTTGTTGTGTATCCATGTGCTAATGTTGATATGAGGGTAGTGAAGCACCACAATCAGCTAAAGTGCAGTATTTAATTCGATGGGAGGGATTTCCTATTTATGAAGTTACTTGGGAGATGGCTAAGAGCTTTGAGCAAAGATTTATTGAGTTTAGGATAACTTAATATTGTATTAATAGTATATGAATTTGGGGAAAATATTTCATAAGGAGGAAGGAATATAATCCTGCTAGCTGAAAATTAGGAAAACTGTTAGAAGTTAGTTAAACAGCTTTCGTGAGAAAGTTACTTGGTTGACTTCGGTAATTAGCTAGCTGATTGTTTGTAAGAGTTAACTGATTTCTTCTAAAGAGATCCTCAAACATTCTAAGAATTATCAATCATCATACAATCAAGCTTCCTGCCATCTCTACTTCTTTCTCTCTCTCTCACTAAATTATCTTTTTCTTCTTCTCCACTTCTCTTCTAATTCTTATTGAATCGTCAACCTTAAAACAGGGCTAAAATAATTTTGGGCGTTATCCAAGTATTTAATTGATTTGAAGTCCACATGCATGTGATATTGTGATTGTGATCCATTAGCATACTGGACTGTGACCATGAATTGATGAGGAGGTAAGTTCTATAATTGAAGTGACTACAATAGCATGCACCAGTGTTACAATAAACCTAACAATATCTGAACTATAACAAGGACAGCCACAACCACAATTAATGTTGAGCACCATGGAAGCATATTGACAACTTGGATCGGAAAGAAAAGGAGGATCAATGCATTATATGATCCCCTTACCCACTCATGGACTCTTCCCATGCACTACATGTGGACACAGTACAAAACCATCTTGATGATAGCGACATAAAACTGAAAAATAAATGAGTGAGGCAAAATTCACCATATAAGATTAAATGGATTTGGCAGTGGATTACCTAAAATTCCTAAATCAGATGTGAGTTTCAAATCAGAACCTATTGTTGACTTCAACGGCTTACATTACTCACGCAGTCCTGCCAATATCTTCAGGAAACATATTTCTTTGGTAGATTCCTTTAGATGACCTATCCACAAACCCCACAATTATCTCAGTTGTACTAGATCTTTCATCTGAAACTTGAATGATTGAGAGAATTTTACTTGTAATCGCTCTTGTTTGTCAACAGCCAATCACTAAGCCATCTAATTATACGAGCACAACTACAAAGTTGCTACGTGACGATTTTTGGAAAGAGAAAAGTTTCCCTTGGATTGACTGAAGCTAAATCGTTGAGCAGAGGAACATTGTCACGGTGCTTATTTAACTCTTATAGTGTTCCTTAAAGTTTGCAATTTTGTGTATGATGATATCAAGCCTAAAGTGGAACCTCTTGTCTTTGTAACCATGTTAATTCCAGGACCTGCATAGCCTGCCGGTAACTCAATGACTACATCCGAAGTCACATGAAATGCATTTCCAAAATCTGTTCGGTAAATAATCTAGGTTTTGATTGCAACTATAGCAAGCAACTATCAAACTGCAGTTAGCTAGGCGACCGGGACAAATGTTTTTCTGCAACAGAGTATCACTAGAATTGTTTTGTGCCACTCAAGAGTGTCATCCCACTAAAGCTTTTCTTTAATCAACCATTACACAAAATGGCTAGATGTCCTAACACTAGGATGTTTTATCTTAAGCCTATCTAAAGGCTCAATCGGTTTGTTGAAACTTAATGTCATGTGATCAGATGCCCCTAAGTCTGTAATTAATTCATCCAATACAGACCAAACCTATTACATTTCCATCGATTTTCATTTCTGATTAGATTTTCTTAATGGAGGAAATCGCTTCAGAAGTTGTTAAAGCTGCTGAGTCGTGAATGTAACACAAGTATTTTCCACTGGCCATTAACATTGACAGCAACTCTTTTCCTTGCTTTAAGCTTTGTTGCATTTGTTCCCAAATAATGACTCTTTAGCTTTGACTCTTTTTCGTCTTTTGTATATAAGATGTCACCTGGAATGAACAATCACAGTTTCAACATTTATCTACTGAATAAGCTAACCACCCCTCTTCAGTTACCTTCATGCATTGATCCCCTTGGTCATTTCAGTTAAGTTGGCAAGTGATTTAAACTCCGTAAGTCTTATTCCTCGCGCAGTGCTTGAGTAACAGTCACCGGATCCAGTATTAATGTTCAAAAAAAAGATGCTCCCTCACCAATAATAAATCCACTCTAAACGGTATGCCATACACATCACCAAATTTACACCTAGCCATGAGAAAGAAAAGATATATGAGACACCAATTTCCATTAAGTTAGTGACTAATGTGAGTTTGATCTTGCCCCAGACAAGTTTGAGGTTCTCATGAATGGGATGCAGAGATTTCAATAACAACCAGAGGTACCTATACCAGAAAAGACGTTCCATTGGTTCCTCTCAAAACAATACCTGTCGGTGCAACTTTAGCCAACAGAAGGTTTAAAAAAGGGAACCATCTTAACCATTTAGCGACTGTAGACATGCTCTCAAGCGTAAAGACTCCTTGTGACACCAAAACGAATCCTTGATACATATAAAATTATGAGGAACCCTCTCTCTCTCTCTCTCTGCAAGATAACCATCACTTTCCACCAATTACCACTTTCACACTTTTACCTTGTAGACTTCCAGGCACAGTAATCGATTTTTTTGCGAATGGTTTTTAGGGGAACTCTACCTTTTCTTATCCCCTACAAGCAAAGCAAGAGAGGCTAGCTGGAACCACAGTAGAATAAGATTTGACTAGGGAGCTCTAACTCAAAATCTAAAAGAAAAGACAGATCTGATTATAACTAGGCGAAAGAGAGTTCTAACAAAGGGATGCTCAACAAATAGGATTCAAATAAGAGTACTATGCCCACCCAAAGAATACACCTACTTCGCTCATTAAACGTCTTTGCAACTATTTCAACAGGTCATCATTCAACATAAGAAACGAAATCTTGGGTCAAACCCAGTAAAGTCTCTGTCCCGTTGACTTACATTTTAGTTCGTATTTTACTTTCTTGGAACAAACATGCTTCTGATTATATACAAGTAGACACTAGAAAAGTAAATGTAATACTTCACAAGACCAACTCAAAATAATAAGTACCAGTAACAAATTCAGGAGGCTGAAGATTAAGTTGCAAAATAAGCCTTGCAAATGCTGGTGTCAACAGCAAAATAGAAGCCTGCAATTTCAAAAAATCACAAAATAAGAAACTGATCAAAATCCTGCATGTTCAATTGGTACCAAAAATTATAAAACTTCAGTTAAGTGTCAGCGTATCGCCATGAAGTGAATCAATTTAATCCAAAAGGGTTATAGATATCCCAACAAGTGTTTTCATTGACTTTAAAATTAAATTAACAGATAATACAAACAAAAGGAAAACCAAAAAGGTGGTTAGAAAAGAAGTGTTCCAGAATCAAATCCAACATTTTTTCAAATTACATTCTAACTTGTAATTTATCTATAATTCCTAAATAATGCCAAAGATTGAACTTTTCAATTACCAAAGATACAGAAATTATGACTTCCTATGAGCTGGCCTCAGAGTGAAGCTGATTACCTAACCTCTGCCAAATAAGCAAAACTCCTTGCAAAAAGTTCTTCCTATAACCAAACAATTGGTTTTGACACTTCTTAATCCAACCAGACAACCACTTATACAGTACTCAGTCATTCAAGGGACATACCAGTCCATATATCCCAACAGGCCATGCTTCGGTAGCTGCTCCAATTTCTTTACTACGTAGTGTCAAACCTATAAAATCAGAAATGCGAATATTTCATCAACAAAACGACATGAAGCTCCAGGACTAAAAGTAACAATCCTTACTCACCTGAAATTATAAATATACAAAATGTGCTCACTTTTGACAAGTAGTACCTATCAGCGACACACCCAAGGCCCGGGTTTGCAAGTCCGAGAACAACCCCGCCAATAAGAGCTGCAAAGTTTTGAAGAAATGGTCAGCTTCCAACCAACTTCACCCATGTTAACTTCATATGAAAATGACTAAAACAGAAATGAACCGTGCAGAGATATACGCAGCATTTTGAGCTGAAAAGGGGCATATCCATGAACAAAATTAACATGAAAACAATTTCTTTTAAAAGGAACTTTTATGGCACCCTCAGTTTTTGCACTTTCTCCTCTGATGGGATTTTCCGACAACCAGACTGCCCAGCTACCATGAATGGGCTACACAATTTTCCCAGCTGTCAACCCCCCCCCCCCCCCCCCCTCTCCTTTCCGCTCAATCAATCTTCTCCCCCTCTCTACATGATGATGATGGTGTGATTAAGAAGAAGCTTGAACATATCACGTAGTGTACAATATGTGGCCAGTCAAATCGCACTGGAAGATGTGAGATTTGGAATTGTATTAATTCTCACTTTAAGGCCCCCATTCTTTGTGGTTAAGTCCATCTCTATGGCACACCATGACCCATGTTTTATTCACTCCCCTTTCCTTCAAACATATTATAATACTGTATCAAATTTCTTTAAAAATAAAAAATATTTAAACCTTCTACCACAAAATGTCCAAATCTCTCCTTACTCTCTGTCCTACTGGCATCCAACATCCAAAGCTACCCTGCCTAATGCGTTGTGGAGGGGGTGAGCAGTAGTATATTAGTGTTTGGACTTTAACTTTAATGTTCTTCCTTATTTCTGACTAAACAATTATTTTCCATTTTTTGTTTTATGGCGGTAATAAACAGTGTTAATGGATTTATTTTGTAAATTTGTGAGAAAATGCATTTACTAATGCCCATGGTAATGCTAACTCGCCTCAAGTATGTCATTGTCTTCACAAACCTTCATTACCATCCACTACCACTTGTGAGTGGTAATGGGAGGGAATGAAATTTATGAAGAAAACAATAAGTTTAGGATGAGATTGTATTACCATGAACATAATGATGTTACTTTTCTTGTCAAATACACATAGATTCTTCATTCTGCTATTTATTACCAGCTACCAAATTGGATGTTAGGATCATGAAAATTTTCTAAACAATAGGAAAGGTTATTACGTAAAATTCAAAAGTATTTGTCTACGAAATAGTGAGTGCAAAACATCAAGTGTGCCATATAGGATTTCCAAAAAATAAAAAAAAGCATCTAGAAACTTGAATGGTTAACACTTTCATCAACTACACCCATAGATAAAAAATGCAGTAACGGAACGGTCTCGGTGGTCGCACATTGTGTCTCGGTTGTCGCACATGATCGCGGATTGTAAAAATAGAGGCCGCAACTCACAAGCCATTCCAAAGGAAAAGTTAACGACCTCTGAAAAGTCACCAACTTACTTAACATATAGTTGATCACTAGTTAACAATAGAAACAAACCTAAACCAAATTCAAACCAATATGAGCCTAGAAAACACAAAAATAGAAAGAATCCTTTATCTCCTAAAATAAGAAATCTAACATCTAACCTCAATCAATGATAATTGTAGAAATATAAAGGCCAGCAAGATAAATAACATTAACATACACTATTTTATACCCACACCCTGAAGAACAGATCTAATATGCAAATGTCATTTTTAATGTAAGTAAAAATAATTAATGAAAAATTAAAACAAAGCGTGGCTTATTATGTCGTTTGACATTGTTATTTCACCTTTCAAAGAATGAAAGATTCTAAATTATCCCCTCAACAAAAAAACTAGTGCTCACTGCTTAGTTTTCTCAGCATACAAATTTGACAAATATTTTGGCACATCCCAACAAGGATTATTGTATTAGACAGTTATTCAAGGACGGGGGGAGTAGAAATGAATCAATAATTTATCGAAATAATAAAAGTTCCATATAATCATAACCTTACCCTAAACGATACATTTTCACAAAAACAGAAACATATGAAGAAAAGTTGACATTACCTAATGGCAGAAAGTTGTTGCTACTAAACTCAAGCAACGGTTTTGCCCATTTCAACACATTACCATGTTGTTTACCTTCTCCATCATTTGCCTTTGATTGAAAAATAAACAAATTAATTACAAACCAACTATTATATGAGCAAAAGAAAATGAGAAAGAATTCAACAACATTTTAGAGTTTTAAGGATAGGCTGTACCGCGGCCCGGATAGGCGATAAGTAATATAGTCGATGCGAGTGATGAATTGATTGATTGCGAACAGAATTGAAGGAATTGAGGCATGATTGGAAATTAATTTTGGGGAATTCCGAATTGAAGTATATTGGTTGAGAAGGAAATGGGGGAGGGGGGAGTGAAAATGAGTGTGAGGGAGTAAGTGAGATTCTGTAATGTTGAGCTATGATTGTTCCCGCCATTTCCAAACCTTAAGATGGAGGGAGACTGGAGAGAGAGAGAAAGAGAGGAAAACTGAAGCCTGAGGGTTGAGCACGGTGACTTTAGACCTCGACCGAGCAATCGCTGCTGTCGACATCTTCCGTCATTAACAAGTGTTTATTTTATTTTTTTAAGGAGGAAAAGTAAACAGAAATCAGGATAGTCTTCTCTCAAATTTATCTAAGGAAATAAAATAAGAAAATTTGATATCAATGATAGGGTCTATATCTTGGTAACTCTGAATGTGGTGGCCAATGCCTGCAACATAGTCTGTTGCACGATTAGCTTCCCGGTATACATGACTCGAAGTATAACTATCAAATTGTGTAAGTAGGTGCTTGATGTCGTCCATGAGTAACTTAATCTTCCATGGACAAGTTGCATGTTGCTGCAAAATTTGAATAATTAGCAAATTATCCCCTTCTATGAAAATATGTCTAATATTATTTTCAATTGCTAAATTAACCCGTTGCGAAGGGCAGTAGCTTCTGCGAGAAAGACCGGTGTGTCTCCCAGATTGTAGGAGCGACTAGCAACATTATTTCCAAAATGGTCCCTAATGACCACCCCCGCGGCACCAGAGTTTTGACGAACAGAGCCATCAAAGTTGAGTTTACAAGTATCCGGAGCGGGAGGTGCCCAAGTAACCTGAATATAACGATGCGGGCATTTAGAAGTGTTTATATTTGAATGCATTTCCAAATAGTCAAGACAAGTTCGCATATTCCATTCATTATACATTTTAAAGGCTCTAGTGTATAGGTTAACCATAGAGAAAGGGGTCTGTTTAAAAATAGTAGAATTTCTTGCTTTCCATATACTCCATAAACAAGTTACAATTTTCTTAATTGGTAAGCCAACATTATTTCTCATGGTACGGAACAAAGAGAAAATTGAATTTGCTCGAAGTTGAGTACCTAGCCAACGAATAGTTAAAGAAGAGTTCCAAAATTCTTTAGTGATATGACATTGTAAGAACAAGTGATCTTGGGTTTCGATATTAGTGGCACAAAAAGGGCAACAACTAGGAATATCAATGTTACGGTAAACTAAGTTACTCCTGGTAGGAAGACCGTTATGTAAAAGTTGCCATAAAAATAATTTTAACTTTGGGGAAATATCCAATTTCCAGATCCATTGGTATTCCCATTTAATAGGAGAGGCGTTGCTATGAGCTAGCCATGTGGCAGACTTAACAGTAAATTCTCCGCTACTAGACAATCCCCAACATGGTTCATCTAGCAAATTAGAGACAGGTAAGGGAATACCTTTGATAACTTGGACAACCGAGGAAGGAACCACCATTGCAAGGGCATGTTCATTCCATGTGCGAGCTGGAGTAATAAATTGATCTACCGTGATATCCAAATGTTGGATAGCAGAGGTATCTAAATTTAATAATGACACCAAATTAGTGGAGTAACACCAATTGTCGAGCCAAAATAAGACATTAGAATCGGTTCATATTTTCCATTTTATGCCTTTAAGAAGTAGGGGTCGAATTTGTAAGATTTTTTTCCATATCCAAGAATCTTTAGTTTGAGGCCTACATTCAAAAAACGAATGTTTCTGCAAATATTTTGCATGAATTATTTGAACCCATAAGTTTGAACGATCCGATATGATTTTCCATCCAAATTTTGCCAAAAACGCAGAATTTACTGCATCGGTTTTATGTAGGCCGAGACCACCTTGACTCTTAGGTTGACAAATTTTATCCCAAGAAATCATAGGAATGCCTTTCTTTTCTGCCGATTGTTTCCAGAAAAAATTTCGATTAATTTGATCTAGAGAATTAGAGATAGTTTTTGGTAGACGAGTCGTTGTCATTGCAAAGGAAGGAAGAGCCTCTAAATGACTTTGAATCAAAACTGTTTTTCCGGCTTTGGATATCAAGTTTGAAGACCAGCTATTCATTTTTTGCTCTGCTGTTGTGATTAGATGCTGAAAGTTCTGTTTAGTGAAGGTCTTAGAGTTTAAAAATACTCCTAAATAACGCCCAAGGAACGATTTGTTAGGTTATGATACATATGACATTACATAGATCATGCGGAAACAACCATTAACCCAGGACAACATATTATTTACACATAATCATATAGCATAATTTAGATGCATACTCTTTGTTGCGTGCCCTCCCTAGCTGCGCCCGAACCGAACAAGAACAAGTCTTTAGGACTCCAAGTGTCGTCCCTCCGAAGATAGTCCACAGCACGTCCGGATCCGCCTTAAGATTGACCAACTAGAATCGCCCTTAAGGTACTAGAAAATTTCGGCACTTTTATGAGCAAGATGTGTGTTTTAATTTTCTCTCAAAAAACTCACTTTTGAATACTTTGAAACTTGTTATAAATTGTGAGCCCTAGCCTCATATTTATAGGGGTATGGAAAGGGAATCGAAATCCTATTCAGATACAAATTAATTAAACCTAGAATCCTACAAGAACTCTAATTTAATTAATTTATCAAATAGAATTAGGAATTTAATCATTAACCGAACTCTGCATGTTTTAGGAAACGTGCACGAACACAAACACTTGCACACACACGCACGGCTGCCACGATGGGCCCCATGCGTGCGCGCGAGCAGCAGCCCACGCAGCGCCCGCGCGCGCTGCGCGCGCTGTGCGCGCTGCGCAGCCTGCTGGGCCTGGCCTTGCGCTGGGCCTGGCGTGGCTGTTTGTGCGGCGCGCTTGGCTTGCTGGGCGATGGCCTGGCTTCGTGCTGGGCCTCGTCCGGCAGGCCTCGTCCGATGCTTATTCGTACGATGCGCTTCCGATTAAATTTTCCGATTCCGGAATTCATTTCCGATACGAACAATATTTAATATTTCCGATTCCGGAATTAATTTCCGTTTCGAACAAATATTTAATATTTCCGTTTCCGGAATTATTTTCCGATTCCGGTAATATTTCCGATTCTGACAATATTTCCGATACGTACCATGTTTCCGTTTCCGGCAACATCTACGACTTGGATAATATTTATATTTCCGATACGATCCATATTTCCGTTTCCGGCAATATCATCGTTTCCGGAGTATTCATTTCTTGCCTGTGACGATCTTAGCTCCCACTGAAACCAAGATCCGTCGGTTCCGAATATTCATAGATGGAGTATTTAATGCCATTAAGTACTTGATCCGTTTACGTACTATTTGTGTGACCCTACGGGTTCAGTCAAGAGTAAGCTGTGGATTAATATCATTAATTCCACTTGAACTGAAGCGGCCTCTAGCTAGGCATTCAGCTCACTTGATCTCACTGAATTATTAACTTGTTAATTAATACTGAACCGCATTTATTAGACTTAACATAGAATGCATACTTGGACCAAGGGCATTATTTCCTTCAGTCTCCCACTTGTCCTTAGGGACAAGTGTGCATTTCCTAATTCCTTTGTCGCTCGATGCTTGCTCTTGAACATAAGGTAAGAGTTGTCATCCTTATTACGTCCAGAGGTGTTCCTCGGTTTCAGAGTTCAACTGATCAAATAAACAGATAATCATAGCCTATGATTCATCCGAGCACGGCCATGCATTTCACAGTTTCTAGCTCTCCGAGTGGCCTTGTACAACTTTTAAGCATCTCATCCCGATTTATGGGAGGACAATCCCAATCTTGCGATCTTGAGATTAGACTTCGTTTGATAGGTGATTACCTGAGCGTTGCCTTTATAGCCTCCTTTTACGGTGCGACGGTTGGTCAACGTCAAAGCAACCAGTTCTCAAACAAGTAATCTCAAATCACTCAGGTATTGAGGATTTAGTGTCTAATAATTTAATGAAATTTACTCATGACAGATTTTCATCTCTTACAGTAAAGTTTCATAGGTCTTGTCCGATACTAGTCTTCCCAAAGTAAGTATCTATGCAAATGATTATGACATTTCCATGTCCACATAGTTCAAGAAACAGAACTACTAGTCATCTTGCATTCTAATCGTCTAACGTTTTCTATGCGTCCAATTTTATAGAAAACTCCGATTAGGGACCATTTTCAACCTTTGACATTCAAGTTCACTTGATAGACATTTCTTAGTCACAGGACTGGTCCTGACAGTCTATCTTGAATATCGTCAAATTGAAGGGACTCATCATTTAATAAACCACAAATTAAATGGTAAAATGAATTCATTTCATTTATTGTGAATGATTAACCAATAATGTTTTACAAAGATTTAAACTCTAAAACTTTAAAACATTAAACAGAGACATCAAAGCCATTCTCCAATATGCTTGATTCCCATAGCTGCAGTGTGCGAGTTGTGCTTCGCCTGCGGCAGAGGTTTAGTTAATGGATCTGATATGTTGTCATCAGTTCCAATTTTGCTTATCTCGACTTCTTTTCTTTCAACGAACTCTCGTAGAAGGTGAAATCTACGAAGTACATGCTTGACTCTCTGGTGGTGTCTAGGCTCTTTTGCCTGTGCAATAGCTCCGTTATTATCACAATACAGGGCTATTGGTCCTTTAATGGAGGGGACTACACCAAGTTCGCCTATGAACTTCCTTAGCCATATAGCTTCCTTTGCTGCTTCATGTGCAGCAATGTACTCCGCTTCAGTTGTAGAATCCGCAATGGTGCTTTGCTTAGCACTTTTCCAGCTTACTGCTCCTCCGTTGAGGCAGAAGACAAACCCAGACTGTGATCTAAAATCATCTTTGTCGGTTTGGAAACTTGCGTCCGTATAGCCTTTAACAATTAATTCATCATCTCCACCATAGACCAGGAAGTCATCTTTGTGCCTTTTCAGGTACTTCAGAATATTCTTGGCAGCAGTCCAATGCGCCTCTCCTGGGTCTGACTGGTATCTGCTCGTAGCACTGAGTGCGTACGCAACATCTGGGCGTGTACATATCATAGCATACATTATTGAACCAATCAATGATGCATATGGAATCCCATTCATTCGTCTACGCTCATCAAGTGTTTTTGGGCACTGAGTCTTGCTTAGAGTCATTCCATGAGACATGGGTAGGTAGCCTCGCTTGGAGTCCGCCATCTTGAACCTATCAAGCACCTTATTGATATAAGTGCTTTGACTAAGTCCAATCATCTTCTTAGATCTATCTCTGTAAATCTTGATGCCCAATATGTACTGTGCTTCTCCTAGATCCTTCATCGAAAAACATTTCCCAAGCCAAATCTTGACAGAGTTCAACATAGGAATGTCATTTCCGATAAGCAATATGTCGTCGACATATAATACTAGGAAAGCAATTTTGCTCCCACTGACCTTCTTGTATACACAAGATTCGTCCGCGTTCTTGATGAAACCAAAGTCACTGACTGCTTCATCAAAACGTATATTCCAGCTCCTGGATGCCTGCTTCAATCCGTAGATTGACTTCTTTAGCTTGCATACCTTTTTAGCATTCTTTGGATCCTCAAAACCTTCAGGCTGTGTCATAAACACAGTTTCTGTTAAAATGCCGTTTAAGAAAGCAGTTTTGACATCCATCTGCCATATTTCGTAATCGTAATATGCAGCGATTGCTAACATTATTCGAATAGACTTTAGCATTGCAACTGGTGAAAAGGTTTCATCGTAATCCACACCGTGGACTTGCCTGTAACCTTTTGCAACCAATCTAGCTTTGAAAACTTCAAGTTTCCCATCCTTGTCCTTTTTCAGTTTGAAAACCCATTTGCTTCCAATGGCTTGGTAGCCATCTGGCAAATCGACCAAATCCCATACTTGGTTTTCAGACATGGAGTCTAATTCAGATTGCATGGCTTCTTGCCACTGCTTGGAGCTAGGGCTCGTCATAGCTTGCTTGTAAGTCGCAGGTTCATCACTTTCAAGTAATAGAACGTCATAGCTCTCGTTCGTCAAAATACCTAAGTACCTTTCCGGTTGAGATCTATATCTTTGCGATCTACGCGGGGTAACATTTCTAGATTGACCATGATTCTCACCAGATTCTTCTAAAGATCTCTGAGTTTCATCCTGGTTGTTCGACTCGAATTTCTTCGAGGTCTACTTTTCTCCCACTTGTCATTTTGGAAATGTGATCCTTCTCCAAAAAGACACCATCTCGAGCAACAAACACTTTGTTCTCAGATGTATTGTAGAAGTAATACCCCTTTGTTTCCTTTGGATAGCCCACAAGGATACATTTGTCAGATTTTGGATGAAGTTTGTCTGAAATTAATCGTTTGACGTATACTTCACATCCCCAAATCTTAAGAAAAGACACATTTGGAGGCTTTCCAAACCATAATTCGTATGGAGTCTTTTCGACAGCTTTAGACGGAGCTCTATTTATAGTGAGTGCAGCTGTATTTAGTGCATGTCCCCAAAATTCTAATGGAAGTTCGGCCTGACCCATCATTGACCTGACCATGTCTAGCAAGGTTCTGTTCCTCCGTTCTGACACACCGTTCCATTGTGGTGTTCCAGGAGGAGTCAATTCTGATAGAATTCCACATTCTTTCAGATGGTCATCAAATTCATAGCTCAGATATTCACCGCCTCTATCAGACCGCAGTGCCTTAATCTTCTTGCCTAATTGATTCTCTACTTCACTCTGAAATTCCTTGAATTTGTCAAAGGATTCAGACTTATGCTTCATTAGGTAGACATAACCATACCTACTGAAGTCATCAGTGAAAGTGATAAAGTAGCTGAAACCACCTCTAGCATTTGTACTCATTGGTCCACATACATCTGTATGGATTAAACCCAATAGTTCATTTGCTCTTTCTCCAACTTTAGAGAAAGGTTGCTTTGTCATTTTGCCAAGTAAACATGATTCGCATTTACCATAATCCTCTAAGTCAAATGGTTCTAGAATTCCTTCCTTTTGAAGTCTTTCTAAGCGTTTCAAGTTTATATGACCTAATCGACAATGCCACAGATAGGTGAGATCTGAATCATCCTTTTTGGCCTTTTTGGTATTTATGTTATATACTTGTTTGTCGTGATCTAATAAATAAAGTCCATTGACTAATCTAGCAGATCCATAAAACATCTCTTTAAAATAAAACGAACAACTATTGTCTTTTATTAAAAAGGAAAATCCCTTAGCATCTAAGCAAGAAACTGAAATGATGTTTTTAGTAAGACTTGGAACATGGAAACATTCTTCCAGTTCCAAAACTAGCCCGGAGGGCAACGACAAATAGTAAGTTCCTACGGCTAATGCAGCAATCCGTGCTCCATTTCCCACTCGTAGGTCGACTTCACCCTTGCTTAACTTTCTACTTCTTCTTAGTCCCTGTGGATTGGAACATAAGTGTGAGCCACAACCTGTATCTAATACCCAAGAAGTTGAATTAGCAAGTATACAGTCTATAACGAAAATACCTGAAGATGGAACGACTGTTCCGTTCTTCTGATCTTCCTTTAGCTTCAAGCAATCTCTCTTCCAATGCCCCTTCTTCTTGCAGTAGAAGCATTCGGATTCAGAAGTGGGTTGACTGACCTTCCTCTTTGCAGATTTGGCGCCAGTTTGCTTAGTTGGGCTGGCCTTGTTGCCACCTTTCTTAGCATTCCTCTTCTTTCCAGATTTCTTGAACTTCCCCCCACGCACCATAAGCACATCCTGCTTATCACTTTTGAGCGTCTTTTCAGCGGTCTTCAGCATACCGTGAAGCTCAGTGAGCGTTTTGTCCAGACTATTCATACTGTAGTTCAGTTTGAACTGATCATACCCGCTATGAAGAGAATGGAGGATGGTGTCTATAGCCATTTCCTGAGAAAATTGCTGATCCAGCCGACTCATATTCTCAATGAGTCCAATCATTTTGAGAACATGTGGACTTACGGGCTCGCCTTTCTTAAGCTTGGTCTCAAGAATTTTCCTATGAGTCTCGAATCTTTCGACTCGAGCCAGATCTTGGAACATGTTCTTCAACTCACTGATGATTGTGAAAGCATCTGAGTTGATGAACGTTTTCTGCAGATCCGCACTCATGGTGGCGAGCATTAGACATTTCACATCCTTGTTGGCATCAATCCAACGATTGAGGGCTGCCTGAGTGACCCCGTCGCCTGCAGCTTCGGGCATCGCCTCATCCAGGACATACTCCTTTTCTTCCTGCATAAGAACTATTTGCAAGTTCCTTTGCCAGTCAAGGAAGTTTTTCCCGTTCAACTTCTCCTTTTCGAGAATTGATCGAATGTTGAATGAATTGTTGTTTGCCATATTAAAAACTACAATTGAAAAGAATAAACAAATAAATAACCATTCACAGTTTCTCTTAATAAACTTAAATTCTAGCATACATGCATAATTCAATGTTTATTAAGCATTTTATTCAAGTTATGTGTTCCGGCAGGTGTGAATAAAATGATTCCAAGATCCTAAAATCATTGAAGAACTAAGCACAGTTTGTCGACTTAATCCTAGAACATCTTAGGTAAGCAAAAGCCTTTTGCTAATAGTCTAGAAACTATTCTTGGTTGATAGGTACGTCTAAGAACTTATTAGGTAAACCTATCGAATTTGCCACGACATAAAAGGACTCCTTACTTATATCGTTGAGTTTCACCAAAACTAACATGTCATCACAATTATTTGTGTACCTTGCCCCTTTAGGACCAATAAGTAACACCTCGCTGAGCGAAAACTATTACTAGATTGATGTAAAGGATATCCAAGCAAGTGTATATTTTGGCATGGCACCTTTTAACTCAATTTTTAAGTTTGGAACTTAAGGCTCTTACTATGTTGGTTAGATTTTAAGTGAACTAAAATCCTTAATCATGCAACATAATCAAGCTTTTGATCTCATGCATTTTAAGACATATTTAAAACAATAAATAACTTAAAACATGCATAAGATAAATGTGATCTAGTATGGCCCGACTTCATCTTGAAGCTTTGACTTCAAAGTCCGTCTTGAAAATCTCCGTGGGAGGCACCATTTTCTTCAAATAGGATAAGTTATAACTAATTACAACTATTTGATGGTACGCAGACCATATTTGAATTGAAAAATAACTTTGGTACTTTAGACCAATTACATTCAAATTAATGGTACGCAGACCATATTTCTATCCTATTTGGGCCATACTAGTCACTTCATAACCTGCAAAACAGTACATATACAATATATACCATTCACCCATTCATTATCATGAATGGCCCACATAGCTGGTTAGTAAAACACATTATGCATCACGTAAACATTTGCAGCAATTAATCAAGGGCACCAATAATCTACCAATTATTCAGTCCTTATTAATTCTAATCAAGTTGTTTTAACCTTAAGGATTTGTAGACCTAATCAAGAGTTTATGACTAAAAAGCGCTCCCACTTAAACCAATAAATTTATATGCTTTACTAATTTTAAACATAAAAATGTATTTCTAGTCCAACCGGAATCATACAAATTTAATTAAAATTTAAAGCTCATATCAATTTATAATTGAATCCAAAAGTTTAATTTAATTTCAGTCGTATTTAAATTAATTCATGATTTTAATTTTAGTAAAATAATTAGAATAAACAAAATTTATTATAATTACAATATTCAAAATTAAAATCCAAGAAAATAATTTAAATTATTAATTTTAAAATTAATTAAAATTACGTGAACTGAAATTTTCAAATTAAACATTCAAAACGATCTTTAATCGTAACGCAAACACCCTACGCGTTGCACGCCCATGGGCCGCACGCACACAGCCATTGCTGGCCATGTGCGCGCAGCCCATGAGCTCGTCGCATAGCTGCTGCATCCCCATCGCAAGCCTCCGCACGCATTGGTGCTCGCTGCGCGCGCCAGCGCTCATCGCACGCGAGCTATCGCTCGCAGTGCGCGCGCGACATCGCTCGCTGGGCGCGCGACATCGCTCGCTGGGCGCGCGAGCCATCTCTCGCTGGGCGCGCGACATCGCTCGCTGGGCGGGCGACATCGCTCGCTGTGCGCGCGAGCAATGCTGGCTGTGCGCGCGAGTCCTCGCTCGTTGTGCGCGCGAGCAATGCTGGGCACAGCGCTCGTGGCACGCGAGCTTGCGCTCGCTGCGCGCGAGGCTGCGCGCTCTTGTGCGAGGCAGCGCGCGTTGTGGCGCAGCTCGCTTGCTGCCCACACGCGACTGCCTTGGCTCGCCCTTCGCCCATGCCCATTCTTCCATTGCTCGTGGCACACGACACAAGGCAGGGCTGCTGCCTTGTGCTCGTGCACTACGCCCTTGCTCATTGCATTCGTGCCGCACGGGCGACGAGCTCCCTTGCTCGTCGTCGCATGCCCGCATTATACAACACCCCTTAAGGGTAACACGAAGCGTCCATTGCTTCGTGCGTGCAAGTTTTATGAACGAATCGCATAAAAATTTAAAATTTATATTTAAAATTAATGACAAATTAATAAATAATATTAATTTCATAATTTTAGGGCGAAAAATCGAAAATTTATTATCCAATTGATTTCCGATTGTTATGGATTCAAGTCTAGGTCATAAAAATTTAAAATTTATCATAAATTTACAATTTTTATGGTGGTTTTTAATCATAGGTTTCTAATTAAATTACAATTAATTATGAAAATCAAATTAATTCTAAATTATTCTAATTTTCAACAAATTAATCATAATTACAAATTAGATTGCATAATTAACAAGACTAGGCATTCAAACTTGTTAAACATATGCAGTAGGTCAATCAAAAATTCAAGATTTATCAACAAGAATCGCAAATATTTAATTTAACATCTTAAATTTACGAAATTTTGCATTCGAAAAACTAAAACCTTCGAAAAGTCATAGTTAGGCTTCGAATTTGAGAATTCTGGGTTCGGCAGAAAAATACTAATTTTGTCAAAATTTTAGAATGCCTTTTACATGCGGAATTGACACAAAAATCACTCAATTTGGATGAGTAACGAAGAAACTGCCGAAAAACTGCGTACGTATAATTAAATAAACGCAATTTGCAATTAATTAACAATTACGAAAATTAATCACCCCTTTTAATTCTTGCAAATTTGTAATATTTAACCATGTTCATGCAATTTAGATTATGAAAATAATAAGGGGCTCGTGATACCACTGTTAGGTTATGATACATATGACATTACATAGATCATGCGGAAACAACCATTAACCCAAGACAACATATTATTTACACATAATCATATAGCATAATTTAGATGCATACTCTTTGTTGCGTGCCCTCCCTAGCTGCGCCCGAACCGAACAAGAACAAGTCTTTAGGACTCCAAGTGTCGTCCCTCCGTAGATAGTCCACAGCACGTCCGGATCCGCCTTAAGATTGACCAACTAGAATCGCCCTTAAGGTACTAGAAAATTTCGGCACTTTTATGAGCAAGATGTGTGTTTTAATTTTCTCTCAAAAAACTCACTTTTGAATACTTTGAAACTTGTTATAAATTGTGAGCCCTAGCCTCATATTTATAGGGGTATGGAAAGGGAATCGAAATCCTATTCAGATACAAATTAATTAAACCTAGAATCCTACAAGAACTCTAATTTAATTAATTTATCAAATAGAATTAGGAATTTAATCATTAACCGAACTCTGCATGTTTTAGGAAACGTGCACGAACACAAACACTTGCACACACACGCACGGCTGCCACGATGGGCCCCATGCGTGCGCGCGAGCAGCAGCCCACGCAGCGCCCGCGCGCGCTGCGCGCTGCGCGTGCTGTGCGCGCTGTGCGCGCTGCGCAGCCTGCTGGGCCTGGCCTTGCGCTGGGCCTGGCGTGGCTGTTTGTGCGGCGCGCTTGGCTTGCTGGGCGATGGCCTGGCTTCGTGCTGGGCCTCGTCCGGCAGGCCTCGTCCGATGCTTATTCGTACGATGCGCTTCCGATTAAATTTTCCGATTCCGGAATTCATTTCCGATATGAACAATATTTAATATTTCCGATTCCGGAATTAATTTCCGTTTCGAACAAATATTTAATATTTCCGTTTCCGGAATTATTTTCCGATTCCGGTAATATTTCCGATTCTGACAATATTTCCGATACGTACCATGTTTCCGTTTCCGGCAACATCTACGACTTGGATAATATTTATATTTCCGATACGATCCATATTTCCGTTTCCGGCAATATCATCGTTTCCGGAGTATTCATTTCTTGCCTGTGACGATCTTAGCTCCCACTGAAACCAAGATCCGTCGGTTCCGAATATTCATAGATGGAGTATTTAATGCCATTAAATACTTGATCCGTTTACGTACTATTTGTGTGACCCTACGGGTTCAGTCAAGAGTAAGCTGTGGATTAATATCATTAATTCCACTTGAACTGAAGCGGCCTCTAGCTAGGCATTCAGCTCACTTGATCTCACTGAATTATTAACTTGTTAATTAATACTGAACCGCATTTATTAGACTTAACATAGAATGCATACTTGGACCAAGGGCATTATTTCCTTCACGATTTTGGAGTCATGTTAAAATAGCTAGCTAACTGTTGTTTTCTAGTGTTGGCCACAAATTTTGAAAATACAAGTGAAGACTTGTGAAAATTAACCATTTGTCCTGGAATATTTGAAAATTCATTTAAAATATCGTTAAGGTTAGCACAAGTTGAAGACTTAGCCTTACAAAATAATAAACTATCGTCGGCAAAAAGTAAACATGGAATAATTGGAGCTTTAGGTGTTACTTTGATACCAATACCACTATTTTTGTCTTGAGCATGTAGTAATAGTTTTCTGGCCAATACTTCCATGCAAATAACAAAAAGTACAGGGGAAAGAGGGTCCCCTTGTCGTAACCCTCTCGTTGGCGTAATTAGATTCGTTGAGTTGTTGTTTACTGCGGGGGAATAAGAAACTGTAGTGACACAAGCTTTAATCCAATTAATCAAAGTTTCATTAAAACCAAATGCTCGTAAAGTAGCCCAAAGAAAGTCTCATTCTACTATATCATAAGCTTTTTCCATGTCCAATTTGAGTGCTAGCCAACATGTCTTATTTTTAGACTTGTTAAACATATTTAGAATTTCTTGTACAATAAGTATATTATCTTGGATTGCTCGTTCTGGTTCAAAAGCATTTTGATATGGCCCTACTATCTTCTTTAACAGTGGTTTGATTCTATTGACTAGTATCTTGGCTATCGCTTTGTAAAGAGTAGTACATAAACTAATCGGTCTATACTGATGTGCTTTACTTGGGGTTTTCACCTTTGGGATCAAAGTAATAATCGTATGATTTAGTTGACGTAATAAAATACCATTATCAAAGAATCCCCGAATAGCTTTACATATATCTTGTCCAATGATTGGCCAATAATGTTGGAAAAATTTTGGCCCAAAACCATCTGAACCAGGTGCTTTATAGGGGGACATGTCAAAGAACGCTTGTTTTATTTCCTCATCTAAAAAAGGTTGAGTTAAATTCTTGTTATCTTCATGAGAGATGCTAGGTTGTATCCAAGGAATAAAAATATCTCTTGGATTAGAGTGAGCTGATTTGAATCTATTAGAGAATTCTTGAAAGAATAAATTTGTTATATCCTCTGGGGAGTCCACCCATTGGTCTAAGTCATTTTGTAACCTAAAAATTTGGACATGCCGCTTTCTAGTTTTCATTTTTTCATGGAAGAAATGGGATCCGCGATCACCTTGTGTTAGCCATTGCTTAAGAGCATACTTTTCCCACAAATTTTTACCAAAGGATAGTAATCTCTCTCTTTGTTTAACAAGCCTCTGAAGATGTTGTTCAACATGTCGATTTTCTGGATAAAGTTGAAATTGAGATTCTACATTTTTCAGTTTATCTTGATTTACTGAAAGCTTATGTTGTATATTCCCGTATTTTCGAGAATGCCATTGTTTTAGGTCGGTTTTAAGACGAGATAACTTTTGAGTAATACAAAAAAATCTCGATCCAGAATGTTTATGTGCCCAATTTTTTGCAACCAAAAGTTGAGCTTCAAAATCTAAAGTCCATGCATTTTGAAATCTAAAAGTTGATAGTTTAGGGGGCCCTGAGTTGTCTAAATATAAGCAAATCGGACTATGATCGGGGCATGAGAAATATTCATATGAAATCGCTGCGTGTGAAAATAGTCGTAACCACATATCATTTGCTAAACATCTATCTAAACGTTCATATATAATATAATTTCTAACTTGTTTTTTCTAAGAGAAAGCTGATCCTATAGGCGGAATGTCATTTGCGTGGTGAAGTTGGGCAAAGCGTTGTAGTTTCAAACACCGACGCAAGGTGGGAGCACACCCACCTTTCTTATCTGCTAAACTTAAAAGTTCATTAAAATCCCCTATGATGCACCAAGGAATGGTACAAGACTGAACTATTGAACTAAAATAATTCCAAAATTCTAGTTTTTCACATTCCTGAGCTGGCGCATACAATCCAAAAAGTGCAAATGAAGATTGTGAGCATTTATCAGAAATCAATAAATAAGCAATTCGATGTTGAGTAGATACGATTTGAACATCAATATTAGAATCATTCCAACAAACCCACATTCCTCCACAATGACCATTTGGATTTATGACATGAATATGATCATAACCCAAAACCTTGGAGAGACGTTGACTATTTGCATGGGAAACCATTGTTTCTATAACGAAGAATATATCTGGGTTGAATTTTTTTCGCAGAAATATCAATTCACTAATTGCTTGGGATTTCTTAGCACCCCTAATTAACAAGTGTTTATGAATTCAAGTGATCCACATTTCATACGAATACAAGTGCTTTGACCCGGCAACGTCACTGTTTGGTCAATTCAAGCTAAATTACACTACAAGATACTTTGTATGGACCAATCTATACTAATATATTTAAAAGGCGTTGTGGAAAACGTCTATGTGCCACATAGTACTCTTCCCTTTACCTGAATGATAATTTTCATTACCATCTTTTTTTGAGGGGAAGAATTTTCATTACCATCTTAACCAACCACCAATTGTGGTTTATTTCTTCACATTAATTTATAAATAAATGTTAACATGAAGTCTAAACCAACTAAATTTTTATTTGATTTTTTATTTTCTATGGAATATTTTGAAAAAACAAAAATAAAGAATTAAGACAACTATGAAGAAACATGATATCATGAATCTCATAAGCATCATGTATAGAAATACCATGCATGGCTGCTTATATCTAATTTGGTATTATTAATTTGAAACACTTAGTTCCACTAGAAAGAAAATTATACAAATTGTAAGATGATCTGATTGAAAAATTACTTGGCATGATAAATGACGTAATGTGTCCGTGTAGTTGACAAACTTAATAGATGTTTTCACTTTATGGTATACATGCATTTCGTCAAATATTGAGCTCAAGAAAAATCTAAAATTTTAACTGTTCAATGTAGCGATCGGGGCATCGCCCGGGTCTCACACTAGTTTCACTCTAAAATTAGCGTGTAAAATACTCCAACTACCTGTCATATTACGTGAAATTAAAAACACGTGCGGCCCATTTCTCTTCCCGCTCATGCTCACACATCTTCACATAGTCATTATTTATATAATATAGTAACGTTACTAAGGATATATTAACCTTATTTATTCGCATCTTATATTTTGTTTAATTAGAATAACTATAACAAAGTTGTCCATTTTCAATGGAGCCAAAGATTCATTTGTTCTTTTAGCTGTGGGATGTAATGGACTAAATCAAAATGACTCTTGAAACCTATTCTCTTCCTTTCCATGAAGTAGAAGATGATCGTCCCGTTGCGATTCATTATTGCTTTTGGGTCAATTGGAAATAACCTTGCAGGGGTAAGGTTGCGTACATCCGACCCCCCCTTATCCCGCTTCTTGCGGGAGCCTCTTTGAGGCAATGGAGTAATGATAATGAGAATAACTATAACAAAATGAGTAACTTTAACAAAAAAAAATATAGGGATTCTAACTATATGAGTAACTATAACAATAATAAACAGTAATCATAACCATAAATGATTACTATGAATAATAAAAATTCGCTAATGAATAACCTGAGAGAGAAAATGATCTCAAACGTTCGCAATGAAAACCCTGTAATTCAAGTGCAAGATCAAATTTTACGCTCAAATAAGAAGGCCAAACGCAAAATCACATATTAGATTTTTTTTTCGAAAGATAGCACAGACATCGGAGGTGCTGAAATGGAGGTTAAATCTCATCTTATCCCGGTGTTACAAGGGAGCGCAGACATTATCCCCACAAGCAGTCCAAGAGTTATCAAGGGTGGAACAACATCCTTCCGAGACATGTTGAACGGAGGCTCAAGGCAGACCACCCAGCAGACTGCATTTATCGAAGATGAGGATGATGAAGTCTCGGATGATGATGAACCACCTTCAAATTTTGAAGGTAATTATCAATGCCTTATCATTCTATTATCTAAGGAAGAGAAGAAACGTATGCATAAGCCATGGAAAAAACACTCTCATAATCAGAATGTTTGATGGAAAACTAGGCTACATGAGATTGATGAAGAGGCTTAAGAAGATGTGGCAATTAAGGGGGGAAGTGGTTTTATGATATAGGAAGTAAGTATTTCACTGCAAGATTCACGAGTCAAGATGATTATAACTTTGTGTTAACTCAAGGTCCATGGCTAATAAATGATAGCTACCTTACGATAAGGAAATGGCTTCTAAACTTTATCCCATATGATTCTCCTATTAAAGTTCTCACGGCTTGGATTCATATACCAAACCTTTTAGTAGAGTACTTCGATAAGGAGTTCCTGTTAAAAATTTACTCAAGAATCGGAAAAGTACTAAGGGTAGACAGAAACACAGCTTATGCAGAAAGAGGTCAGTTTACAAGAATAGTAGTGGAAATTGACCTCGATAAACCACTCTTATCTAAGTTCTGGCTTAAAGGAAGAATGTGGCGTATTCAATACGAAGGTTTGCGTATGGTATGCTTTAAATGCGAAAAGCATGTCCATGTCAAAGAGGAATGTATTCCTATGGAAGCTAACAATGAGATGAACGTTGATACTCTAAATGTCAATATGAGAAATGAATTTATGTCAATGGTAGCGTTAATAATGTCCAAGATGCAGATGGTGACTTCGGTTCTTGGATGCTTGTTTAGAAGCCAGTAAGGAAAAGAACTCCAAGGTTGGAGAAAGCTCACCAGACCTCAAAAGTCAACAATTCTTCTAACAAAGCGGGTCAACAGGGGAAAATCATACAAAGGCGGATTTCTAGTGAGAAAGATAAGGTAGGATCGAGATTTGGGCCGCTAGAAGTAGAGGAGGTTGAAACTATTGTGATAAATAATATGGAAGGGAAAGCTTTGGGGGCCAAAATTTGGGATACCAATACCACAATAATCTCGAAAGCCAAAGTAATCAACTTAGGGGAAGACTCTCTAGGAGGAAACAATATAAGCAACTTCAATATTGGAAAAGATTCCTCACATAAGTCAAACGTCGGGCCTAAAAATTATCTTAAACTTACTCCTCAAATCTGAAGGAAATGTGTCATTCACCCAAGGTGCATTAAGTCTAATACCAAGGTTCAGATTAATTACGAACAATTAATTCAGTGAGATCAAGTGATCGGAACCAAGGTTGTTAGGATCGGGATCCCACCTTGGATCGATGAGGGGGGTAGGATCGAATCGGTAGAATCGGATCGTAGGATCGTAAGATCCTACCAAATTGTAAAAAAGAGTAAGAAAAATGTTGCTAAATGAATAAATACATATCTTTAAAACAGCATGGATGTTAAATACATATTTTTTCTCACATAATATTGATACTATAAAGCCAATATGGCGTTGTAATAGTTACATAGATTAGAGAAGAGAAATATTTTCGTTTATGAAGTTGGGTTATCAATTTTTAGGCTTAAATAGAAAATTAGTTGCTTTAAGGTTCATTTTAATAAGTATAAAAGTAGGATCGACCGATCCAACACGATCCTGTACAATCCTATACGATCCTGCTCCGATCCTGTATGATCCTGACCGATCCTGCACCAATCTTAGTGAAAAGTAGGATCTTACGATCCTATTATGATCCTATTACGATCCCACCGATCCTATACGATCCTACCGATCCTGCTACGATCCTGACCGATCCTGCTACGATCCCACCATCCCTGCGATTCTGCTTGCGATCTGGATCGTTTTGCAAAAAATGGATCACTCATATTCCTACGATCCGGATCGCGATTCTAACAACATTAATCGAAACAACTAGCTGGAGCAATGCTTCCGATCAGTGAGTTCTAATCTATATTAGGCTCATAGCTTACTCTTGACTGAACCTATAAGGTCACACCAATGGCATGTAACAGATCACTGGATTAAATGAATTGGAAATTTATTTAATAGCTTTTAAGGAATTAGTTCGGAAAAACATAATATACGATACGACCTTGCATCGGAATCGTATATCGTATTGCGAATATTCGTAAGCTAGGCGAAACAAATATCGTATCGTACGACGGTGATTCGTCGTGTACGATACGATAAATAATAGCCGTAAGGCGTTAGTCGCGAATACGAGCCACAACGGAGCTGTCGGCCCATCGAGCCAAGCGCACATGCGCGCAAGGCCCAACGAGCCAGCAAGCTCGCGTGCAGCAAGCAAGCCAGCCCGCGGCACAGCATGTGCGCGCACAAGGGGCAGCAGCGCAGCGAGCATAGAAAGCAAGGCCCGCGGCTCATTGCTGCTGCTCGGCTACTGTGGGCTCCGGCTGCTGCTCGGCTTGCGTGTGAGTGTGGGCATGCGTGTGGCCGGTTAAGGCCTTGTGCCTTGGCCGGTTACACAAATATAACCTTAGGGTTAGGTTATATTCCACACACTCCCTAGTTGTTTTCCCAATCTGAAACCTAATTCTAATATTACGTAGTTTCAGTTTTGCTCTCTACACAAAACTGTTCTTCCCAAAAAGCAAACACTCTTGAATATTGTCTAACCTATGATTACCAAGACGGATCTGAACGTGTCAGTGAACCAAATGGAGGAACGAAGAGGAGTTCTTTGTTCGTGTTCGTGACTCATAAACTCAGGGAAACACGCTTTGAATGTAAGTTTGCTTAATCTGTGCTTTATACATGTTTCCTGGCTTTGGGGATTGTTCCGCACATGTTATATGTATTTAACTGTAGTCCCCTATAGTGGTATCATGAGACTTATGTATTAAAATTGTCGAAATTTCAATTTTTTTTGACCCTAATCTGATTGAAAACGATTTTCTAAGATCAACTCATGAGAACAAAATCGCAAAAACAGGCCTCGAAGTATGAGTTTTTGTGCGTTTTTGTTAATTAACGAATTAAAATTAACAAATTGGGAAAGTTTTTCAATTAATTGGTCAACCTAAACTACTAGGAATTGATTGAAAATTTTTCCTACTGTTCTTGGGTATATTTTAAAATTATGGTAAAATTTTCGGCCATAAATGTTAAGTATAAACCCTAATTTCACTTTCCCCAAATTTGTAATTTTTAGATCGCTAATTGATTTTTTAAATAATTTAGATTTGGAAATTTGGTTAATTGGGAAATGGAATATAATTTCATATAAAGTGGCAGATTTTAAAAATTATTGGATTAAAATTTTGATTAGATTCGTTAATTTTAATCGTTACTTAAACCAAATTGGTAAAAATCTGAATTTTGAATGTTTAGAACGATTTAAAATTGTAGATTCGATTATCAAAAATCTTCAAATTTTTGTTGACATTGTTCGTTCATTAAATTTGAATATTGTTAGCCTAGATTTAATAAATTTTGCAAAATTGGATTGTTGTAAAAATTAATTAAATCTATTTTTCGAAAATAAAAACGATTAATTTGTTAATTTCGTGAAAAATAACTAATGCAAATATGGTTCGTGAAATTGATTTCTTTTTTTAATTAGTTGGTTCGTATGGCACGAACCAAAGGCACGAACAAGGGGTGTGCGGTGCGTGTGGCTCGTCATAGCCCATGCGTGCTGCCTCCCCGCAGTACAGGCACACAACGCGGGCAGCCAGCAAGCGAGCTGGCGTGCCGCGCGCACTGGCCGAGAGAGCGAGCAAGGCAGGCAGGCCTTGGCTTGCGAGCTCCGAGCAAGCAAGGGGCGCTGCTGCCTTGCCTTATACGACGAGCAACGAGCACAACGAGCCACGAGCAGCGATGGCTGCGTGCTGTGCGATGGGCTTGCAGGGCATGGGCGATGAGCTCGTGGCCTCGTAGGCCACAACGCAGATGGAAATGCTGGGCTGGGCGCAAGACTAGCCCGCATTGCACAATTTTGGCTAATTTTGTTCGTTGGGCTTTAAAATTTAATATTTGCATTAAAATGGCTAACGGGGATAATTAATTAATTATTTTATTTAACTTGGGCCGGGCCGTGAGTTTAATCAAATATTTAATATTAAATTATCCGAAATGAAATATTGGTTTGAGTGGGAGCCGCTTAATGAAATTAAAATGAAATAATTATTTTAATTATTTTCGTAGGGCACTTTATTTTAATTAAATTAAATTTGATTAGAATAAATTCTAAGGATTAATAATTCGGAATTGATTAATCTTTTAGGACGCGTTTATGTGAACGTGATTTTTAAATAAATAACGTAAATACTTGCATATTTAACTGGGCCATTCGTTTTAGGATACGAATGGATGAATGGATGAATGCATAGAATGTATATTTTATGTAATGCAGGTACTCAAAGTGACTAGTATGGCCAATCTAGGATAGTTAAATACGGTCTACGAACCGTTTTATCTTTGAATGTAAAGTTTTAAATATGGTATGCGTACCATTGAAATTTTGATGTAATTTTTAATTATTTCAAGTATTTCTAGTTTAGAACTTTAAGTTAGCATTGAATGAGATTCAAGACGATGCCAAGCTAACAAGATGGTGAAGAAGATTGGATGCTTCAAGACAAGAGTTTTGGGCCATACTAGTTCACCAATTTTATTTATGCACTATATATTGTGAATGTATGAAAATATTATGCATGAATGTTGTTTGTATGCTCGATTAGTTTTAGTTCACTAAATAATCGAACCAACATAGAAACAACTAGGTCCAACGTAATATTGAGTTTAAAATTGCCTTCCAAATCAGGCACTTACAAAAATCTAAGGATCTAAGGTAGTAGGTTTCCGCCAAAGCGAGGTGCTATTTTAGTTGACTTAGGTGGTAAGGTATCCCAAAGGAACACGTTGATTGTGGTTTTAACTCAAACAGCAATGGCATATGTTGTGGCAATGGGATAAATTATGGTATTAATTTATTAACCAAGAGTAATTTGGAGATTACTAGCAATAGGTTTTGCTTACCTAGAATCTTAAAAGACTTAAGACATGCCAAAGCTTCTTAAGGATTTAGGACTTTTATGGTCTTGGAATCGTTTCATTCATTTTTCGACCATATTTTGCTTTTGCATGAATGAAATGTTTAATAGCTTTAATGATTGCATGTTAGCATTTATTTTAAAGTTATTAAGTTATGAATGGTTATTTATTGCAAATTCTTTTCAAATGTAGTAATCAAATGGCCGCAAACAAAACAACAATCAAATCATCGGAAATTCTGGATGTCGAGTTAAACTTGACTAACTTTCTTGAATGGGAAAGGAAACTTATTGAAGTTTTAAATGTTAACGACATGCGCTATGTCATCGAACAACCTTTTCCTAGCCATTATGTGCGGGGTATGACTCCAGAAAAGTACAGAAATTGGGCACTTCACAAGTACCTTGTCTTGGAGTTTATCCTAAAGTCTATTCCCGAAAATTGGAGAGGGAGGTTCATTACCTTTGAGCCTCATGCTCTCCTAAGTCAACTTAGGGATAGATGTCGTGTGAGGTATCAACCCAAGGGCCAAATTGGTGGCAACAGGGTTGATGAATTGGCTAATTCAATGAGCAATCTCAAACTCATTACCCCACACAAGTCGTGTCTAGAGAACGAGCTTCTAGAGGCACAAAAGCACATTTACTCAACTAAGATGGACAGAAACACACCAATTCGGTCTCATGTGAATATAATGACTGGATTATTCTTCACAATTGAGAGACTTGGTTGTTCCATCAGAGAGCCAATAGCTATTGCACTTGTGCTGAATTCTCTTCATAGGGATTATGAAGGTTTTAAGATGCAATATCTCTTTAACCAGAAAGAGAACACATTCAGTAAACTTATGGTATTGCTCGAGAAATTCGAGAGAATCCTTAAGTTCAAGCAAGACCCTTTGAATGTGAAGTGCACTAAATTCAAGAAAGTGTGCAAGGGGAAGAAAAGCAAGGCTGCATCTTCATCCACTCCTGGAGGGCAACTGGCGCCTTCCAAGAGCAAGATGAGGAAGCACGCTTCTCTTTCAACATCGCAATGCTTTAATTGTAATGAAATTGGTCATTGCAAACGAGATTTCCCCAAACTAAAGGAAGAGAAGAAGGACGGAAACGTTGCTTCTCCTTCAGGTATGTATGTTATACACTGTAATCTTGCTAATTCTACTTCTTGGGTATTAGATACTGGCTGTGGATCACACTTATGTTCCAATTCGCAGGGACTAAGGAGAAGTAGAAAGCTTGATAAAGGCGAGATGGATCTACGCGCGGGAAATGGAGCACGGATTGTTGCATTAGCCGTATGATCTTATTTTATTTCTTTGCCTAGTGGTTTTGTTTTGGAACTAGAAAATTATTACTATGTTCCTAGTATCACCAGAAACATCATTTTCGTTTCAAGTTTGGATTCTAAAGGTTTTAGTTTTCAATTTAAAGACAATAGTTTTTCTTTTTCTTTGAATGGAATGTTTTATGGTTCAGCATAACAAGAAAATGGTCTATATGTGCTAGATACGAGCAAACACATTTATACATAAATACTAAAAAGGATAAAACTGGTGATTCCGATCTCACACATCTGTGGCATTGTCGATTAGGCCATATAAACACAAAATGCATGGAATTACTTCAAAGGAAGGGCATTCTAGAATAATTCAACTTAGAGAAGATTGATCAATGCGAATCTTGTTTACTTGGCAAAATGACAAAGCGACCTTTCTCAAAGGTGGGAGAAAGAGCAAGCGGACTACTAGGGCTAATACATACGGACGTATGTGGGCATATGAGTACGAAAGATAGAGGTGATTTCAGCTATTTCATAACGTTTACGGACGATTTCAGTAGATATGGCTATATTTACTTAATGAAACACAAGTCTGAATCGTTTGAGACATTTCGAGAATTTTAAAATGAAGTAGAGAATCAACATGGCAAGAAAATCAAATCTCTAAGATCAGATCGAGGAGGTGAATATCTTAGCCACGAGTTTGATGACCATCTAAAAGAATGCAATATTCTTTCTGAATTGACTGCTCTGGGGACACCTCAATGGAATGGAGTGTCGGAACGGAGAAACAAGACCTTACTAGATATGGTCAGGTCAATGATGGGTCAAGCCGAAATTCCTTTACAATTTTGGGGACATGCGTTGCAAACAGCAGCACTCACACTGAATCGTGCTCCGTCAAAAGCTGTTGAAAAGACTCCATACGAATTATGGACTGGGAAACTTCTAAAGTTGTCTTTTCTGAAGATTTGGGGTTGCGAAGTATATGTAAAGGGATTAATTTCGGACAAGCTCGAACCTAAATCTGATAAATGTTTCTTCGTTGGGTATCCAAAAGAAACAAAGGGGTATTACTTCTACAACAAGTTAGAGAACAAAGTATTCGTTGCTCGTGACGGTGTCTTTTTGGAAATAAATCATATTTCCAAATTGACAAGTGGGAGAATAATAGACCTCGAAGAGATTCGAGACATACAACAAACCAAGAACTTTTTAGAAGCAGTTCAAGGTGAAGAACCTCCAAGGCCTTCAGAAGAGCCAGTGGGAGTAGTTCCTCAAGACGTTGTTGCCCCTCGTAGGTCAGTTTAAGGGAAATATTAATCAAGTGGCCCCGTATCACTTCCATTGTGAACACCGGGGGGTGGACGCTCCTACTTAACCGTTTGCAGTAGCGCACGGAGGCAGGTTAACATCCTTAATTCATTAATTTGTCATCTAAATTCGACCATGCTTGTAATCCCCCGTAAATTTATAAATTTTATTAATATATTTTAACGTATATTATTTTTATTTAAATAGAATTTATGAATTTTAGTAATAAATATATAATTAACGTATATTTATTTATTACATTTTAATATTTTAAACGGTTTACGAAATTGAAAATGATTTTAGAATTTTAAGTTAAAACGAATTCGAATTACGAAATTCCGTTCGATTGAAATTAGGAAGCAATCCTAACCATTTTGGATTCAACAACCCAAATCCTACTCCTAGCCCAATTGGATAAAGCCCAAACCATTAAAACCCAAAAAGGAACCCAAACCCTTACCCAAAACTGATTTATGTGAAAAACAAAAGCAAGAAAATAAAACCCTCCTCTCCCTCATTCAAATTCACGTGGACTCAAACCCTCCTCCCTCACTGCCGTTTTTCTCTCCTCCCTTCACGACCGTCGCTGTCCCAGTCGCCGCCACCACCGCCGGACCTCCTCGCCACCGGGTAACCTCTCTTCTCCTTCGTCCTCCTTCTTCTCTTTCATTACCTTTTCTTTGCGTCTTTCCTTACCGTTTACTCCCCCTCCCCTTGCTCGGTTTTTACGCAGCAACCGCTACTCCGTGAGCTTCCCTCGGCCAGCGCAACCACCAGCGCAACCTCGACCACCGCCGAGCACGGTAGTTCTCTTTCGTTCCTTTTTCGTTTTAAAATTACTTGCTCTTCGTTCTTGATTTTTCAACCATTGTTGAGTGATGTCGTTGCTCCACAGCCGGAGCCGCGCAACCACCTTGATCACAGCCGTCGCCGCCCAGCTTCCTCCGCCGCTCAACTTCCTCGCTGCCGCCGCCCCTGCCGCCGGCCAGCTCTCTCTCTCTCCCTCACTTTTGGTTATTTCTTAAACCCTAAGTTATTTAAATCTTTTAATTAAGTTTATTAATTTGAAATTATATTTCTTGAAATTAAATTATTAATCTTTATAATTAAATTATAATTTTCAGATTTGGTGTTGATGTTATTAATTAATTATTTTCGGTTTTGGTTGATTAATATATAAGTTAGGGTTTTAATTAGTTTAGTGATTTAATTCATGATTATTGAATGTAAATTATAAGTAATTATGATTAAATTATATTTTCAGCTTATATATTATGTCTAAATAATAAATTTAATTTTCAGATTATGTAATTAAATTGAAATAAGGAATTTAATTATTAAAGCATGGATTTTTAAGGTTTTAATATTCTAAAATCATAATAGAATGACTATATATTATTAAAGCTATTATTTTTATGATTTTAAGAACGTTGATTATGTTTTGTGGACGTTTGAAATTATTATATATTGCTGGAAATTTTAAAAGGGATGTTTTATTGGAGTTTAGAACGTTTTGGGATCATTAGTTTAATAGTTATTATGCTTGGAACTTATTTAGTTAAGTTTCGATATTTGGGATGGTTCAAAATATGTTTAGGATGTATTTAGAGTACTTTAGTATTGCTGTAAATGGTTGGATATTGATTGGGAATTTTATTGGTTGTTTTTAGGCGGAGAATTCTTTGTAGGCGACTTTTGAATTCGTTAAAGTGGCCTATCAGTTTGTTTACACAAGGTACGTACATACCTATGTGCTTGGAATGTGTGTGATTTGTTGAAACCATATTGAAATGATTGATGAACTTCGTTATGTTGAAATGATTGAGGAACTTGGTTATGTTGAAATTGTTGATGAACTAGGTTATGTTGAAAGTGCATGTTTAATATTGTTGGATGGACATGTTAAGCACATATATTTCGTTATGAGAATTATAGCATGTTTTGTATGGATGATTGATGCGAACATGTTGGTTGGGAACATTAGATTATTATATATTAATTCAGATCGATTGTTCATTGTTCCCTTTTAGCTTTTCACTACTTTATGAGGGCTGTGGACCTTGTTTAGTAAGTTGAAACCTTATACCCATATAGAGGGGTTGATCAGTATTAAAGGAAAGGTTGGATTTAATTGGAATGAGTCATGCTTGATGCCTTGTGATCACATACTTAATTCCAAGATAAAAACAGTTGTGAATAATCGTTGATTGTATGACTTATGTGATTGTTGAGTCATAACAGAGTTTAATTTATAAATCATGTAAAGTGAAACTGAGTAGCAATAGCTTTAGACTGTGCACGTCTAAAGTGACGGACAATCAGGAGTTGGGGTCATGGGTAGCCTATGGATTTTTCTGGGGCCGGATTGATCACCGGTTCTATTTTATTCAAAAGTCCCTCGATATCGCAGGTCATTGGGGTTTACGGAGTCGCGCCCGTACCTCGTCTTCCTTAGTGAAGAAGAAGAAGTTTCTAGTAGCAACTCGGTCCATTGATTATTTCAATTAAAATAATGTTATTGTTATAAAAGTCTAGTCCAGTCTAGCCTAATCTAGTCAAGTGTGGTCGTCAAATTAACATGTTTTGTCTGCCCTTACTCGTGTTTTATTAGTATCATGTTAGGTTCGTTCGTTCAATAGTATCATGCTAGGATTATTATTGTTTCAGTATGTAGTACTCAGCTTTGCTGATTACGTGCTTCTGCTTGTGCATGTTGATCATGGCTATGCCTTATTGATCATGTGATGACCCAATCTTTGGTGAGCAGTCTCTAAGGATCAATAAGCATTGTCCATCTGCAGGTTTGAAGATGTTGCATCATTGGGATCGGGAATAGAGAGCTTGTATTTAGTTTTGTTTTGCTAAGTGACTTGGTTTGTTAATTTGGACTTTAAACTTATCGTACTATTTATATTCCCTTATTTTCGTTGGTGGGTTTTTGGGACTAAACCTGTAATCGATTATTTATAAACCTAAAGTTAGTTTTATGTTTTCCGCTGCAAAATTCTGAATAAGCCGTTACGTTTTCACACAGGCGATAATGCCTTGATAATTCTCTACGTTTTATATTAAAAGATTATTTTAGAAAAGAGAGAATTGTCGGGGTGTTACAAAGTGGTATTTAGAAGCTAAGGTTTTACTTTAATAAATTTTTAGGCTCCTAACTATCTAGTTATTTAAAATAAATTTCTTAAAAATCGAGATTCTACGTATTATAGTGTTCAAAAATTGGTACTTTTTTTTGGGGGGCCGATTTCCTTTTATCTTGTTTGAAAGTATACGATATTCCTTATTTACGTTCGAAATCAAATTATTTTTCCAAGTTAAAGTGATACTTTCGACATTTTATTTTTCGTATTATTTATTATTCAAACAAATAAATAAAAATAATATGAATACATTTTTTTTTTAAAAAAAGGAGTTCAATTTTTTTTTTAGTTGTTTCAAAAGTTAGAATTCGTTAGTTAGGAAATATAAAATCTTTTTCGAATTAATAACTTTATTTTCGAATTTATTCGCTACGCATTTCCTTAACTCATTTTACTTTATTTATTTTATATTTTTATTTATGTTATTATTCTATGTTATAATTTTCTTATATTATCGTCCTTTTACTTTGCTATTTAAATTATTCTATTGCTTTAGTTTATGAGAGATGGGTAATATAAGAAGGGCATATAAGATAGAATTATATGTGCATTAGTAGCTAGTCAACGATAAGAAATTGATTGTTTTGTATGTGCATGTGCTAATTGTTTAAGTGTTACATTTACATGTGCATAAAGAATTGTTTGATTCCACCAAACTTATTGATTATTGAACCTTGTTTATGTTTTGGCTGGAAAATCGTTAGTGAGACCTTGAATTGTTTATTTCACGAATAAAATGTTTCTTTCCAAGTATACCAACATAGGATCCTTCGAGAAATTTGATATAGAAACCCCTGATATTTACGTGAAGAAAATTGTGTTTGGATGTGAATATTATGCTAAAGTTCAAGGGCAACCTATCTTAATGAGAAAGGATATCATAGCAGCCACTATCATTAATTGCTTACCTAATAAATTTCCATACCTAGAACTCAAGGAAAAGTTTAAAGACATGCATTCTGATAATGGAACTCCAAACTTGGCTAAGTATGGAACTTGGGATGGTAGATGGAAATATGATTCAGAAATTCTGACCACCATTATTGAAGCGGCAGAAAGTGGGTTTAGAGACGGTAAAATCGTAGGGAGTCATGTTGGGGATTCAGTTATAGAAGAACCTATGGGAATTAGTGTAAATAATGACCTAGAGGAAAATGATGTAGCTGTGGAGAATGAGAATGTAGGTGTTGAGGCAGAGAATCCTAACCCAGCGGCTCATGAGCCAACCATTGAGATCTCTAGTGATTCGGATGCAGAGCTCGAAAGTGAACAGGAGATGGCAAGTGAGCCTAATCAAGATGAAGACATGGGTGAAGATGCAAACCCTGAGGAAGACCCCGATGAAGACCCTGAAGAAGAGTTCGATAATCTTGAGATCTAAATTTCACTTCGCAAGTTTCAGGAGCAATGGATAGGCAAGAGGCCACAAATATTTTGAAGTCATAAATAGTTAATTAGCTTTATTATGTTTTAAAGAATAAGTAGCAAAGCTACAACTGTTTAAGGTTTAAGTTTATTGAAGTTTGAAATATTCTTTATTATTTTCAAGGATGTAATAAACCTCTATGGAGTTAGCAATAAAAGTTAAAGTTTTCAAAGAATTGTTCTTTATTCTATTTTGAGGATTCCATAATACCCCAACCTCTTGGTAGTACGTCATGGATTAATTTTTCTATTGGTTGCATACTCAGTGTGAATTGTGGATCAATTTAATCGCCACAAAAATATTAAATGATTTGAGTACATAGAGGAAGTGAGGGCCAATCTAGACCCTCATGACCAATATGATTCAAAATGTTATGCCTTATGTGCAGTGTGTGAATGTCTTTCGTGAATTATCGAGGATGATTATTTTTCAATGATTATTGCATCTTGTAGACGATCGTTGCACCTTCGTAAACGATTGTCGTGCCTTCGTAAATGATGTGTATTAATGTGAACATTGTTGGTTGAGGCGATCTTTATGGTCAATTCAAATATTAAATTGTATGGGATAACGTATAAGTGGTGTTTCAAACCTAAAGTAGAGTATACTAATTGCAGGTCGCGTTCTAGAATGGCCAACAACAATGATCTAGCTGCTGCGATTCGCCTCTTGGCGGAAAAGCTAACCCAGGAGAGAACTGAGCGCCCTGATTCTGCAGGGGAAATGTTTGAAAGACTTTCTAAGGTTAAGCCACCGTATTTCAAGGGGCAAGCAGACCCTACCTTCTTGGAAAACTGGATTAGGGAATTTGAGAAACTATTTGAGGCTGTGAGTTGCCCTGAGAGTATGAGAGTAAGTCAAGCTGTCATTTACCTGAAAGATGAGGCCGACCTTTGGTGGAGGGAAAATGGAAATAGACTAAGTGCTGCTGAGGGATTCAATTGGGATTCATTTATTGTTGCCTTGAGGGGGAAGTTTTATCCTCCTTTTATGAGAAAGCAGAAAGCGCAGGAGTTCATCAACCTTAGGATGGGGAATATGACTATTGCTGAATACTATAGCAAGTTTATAGCTTTATCGAGGTTTGCACCTGAGGTTGTAGCTACTGAGGAGCTGAAAGCTCAAAGGTTCGAGCAAGGGCTGACTGATGAAATTCAACTGGGATTAGGTGGGGAAACTTTTACTTCCTTAGACATAGTGTATGGGAGAGCTGCTCATATTTATGGTCCGCAGTCTAGAAAGGACAAGAAAACTGTAATAATTGGGGAAAAGAGAAAGGATTTTAATGCTGGGGGTAACCAAGAAAACTTTAAAAGGAATAGAAACGGAAATGGGAATGGAAATGGAAATTTCCAAAGAGGAAACAATCAGGGGCACCACAACAACTCGAACCCATCTGAGAGAGTGCATCATTGCAAGATGTGCAGTAACAATCACCCTGGTAAGAACTGCAAAGGAGAATTAGTGACCTGCAACTATTGTCAGAAAAGGGGACATAGGGAGTATGAGTGCTTCACTAAACACAGAAAGGAACAAAATAGTAATGGAAGTGGAAACCAAGTGAGGTTTAACCAATCTGGAGGTCAAAATTCAAAGCCTGGAGGGGCACAAAGCAATCAAGAGAACTATAATAAGCATGCAAATGATAACAACAACCCGAATAAGGCTCCAGGAAAGTTGTACATAATGAATCAGAATGAGAATGAACGATCTGCCGATATAGATTCTGGTACTTTTCT
The DNA here is from genome assembly GCF_020520425.1 of Spinacia oleracea. Classification (NCBI taxonomy): domain Eukaryota; kingdom Viridiplantae; phylum Streptophyta; class Magnoliopsida; order Caryophyllales; family Amaranthaceae; genus Spinacia; species Spinacia oleracea. Next base: position 80,307,802 of record NC_079490.1, read on the forward strand.
ATTAACTCCGCGCAAGTTAAGCATTATTTAATTCGTGGTGACTTATTCTTTTGTTTCGTCATCTGTTGTGAAAAGTCTAAAGTTGGTAGTTTTGTTGAAATATGAATTTTGAGGATAGAATTCGTCGAAAGAGAATTTTGGTTAGCTATTCCCTGAGGTGAGTTACGAGGGCGTAACTCATTTTCTTTAAGGGGGGTAGAATGCGATAGGAATTCGCGCTTTTTACCTATTTTATGGCACTTTTATGCATTTTTATGCTTATTTTAGCATATTTTACAAGTTTAGGCAAAGCAAATAGACTCTCCGCATAAGAAAAGGTGTTCATTAGTAACACAAACAGCTTTGAGTTGGCAAAAGAGTGCACATAGGTGGCACAAGTACTTCTCTAGTGAGAATAAGTTAAAAGCTTTTGGGGAAAAGGTGGAAAGAAAATGTGGGAAATTTCGTGTCAAGTTTCGGGACGAAACTTCTTTTAAGCGGGGTAGATTGTAATCCCCTGTAAATTTATAAATTTTATTAATATATTTTAACGTATATTATTTATATTTAAATAGAATTTATGAATTTTAGTAATAAATATATAATTAACGTATATTTATTTATTACATTTTAATATTTTCAACGGTTTACGAAATTGAAAATGATTTTAGAATTTTAAGTTAAAACGAATTCGAATTACGAAATTCCGTTCGATTGAAATTAGGAAGCAATCCTAACCATTTTGGATTCAACAACCCAAATCCTACTCCTAGCCCAATTGGGTAAAGCCCAAACCATTAAACCCAAAAAGGAACCCAAACCCTTACCCAAAACTGATTTACGTGAAAAACAAAAGCAAGAAAACAAAACCCTCCTCTCCCTCATTCAAATTCACGTGGACTCAAACCCTCCTCCCTCACTGCCGTTTTTCTCTCCTCCCTTCACGACCGTCGCTGTCCCAGTCGCCGCCACCACCGCCGGACCTCCTCGCCACCGGGTAACCTCTCTTCTCCTTCGTCCTCCTTCTTCTCTTTCATTACCTTTTCTTTGCGTCTTTCCTTACCGTTTACTCCCCCTCCCCTTGCTCGGTTTTTACGCAGCAACCGCTACTCCGTGAGCTTCCCTCGGCCAGCGCAACCACCAGCGCAACCTCGACCACCGCCGAGCACGGTAGTTCTCTTTCGTTCCTTTTTCGTTTTAAAATTACTTGCTCTTCGTTCTTGATTTTTCAACCATTGTTGAGTGATGTCGTTGCTCCACAGCCGGAGCCGCGCAACCACCTTGATCACAGCCGTCGCCGCCCAGCTTCCTCCGCCGCTCAACTTCCTCGCTGCCGCCGCCCCTGCCGCCGGCCAGCTCTCTCTCTCTCCCTCACTTTTGGTTATTTCTTAAACCCTAAGTTATTTAAATCTTTTAATTAAGTTTATTAATTTGAAATTATATTTCTTGAAATTAAATTATTAATCTTTATAATTAAATTATAATTTTCAGATTTGGTGTTGATGTTATTAATTAATTATTTTCGGTTTTGGTTGATTAATATATAAGTTAGGGTTTTAATTAGTTTAGTGATTTAATTCATGATTATTGAATGTAAATTATAAGTAATTATGATTAAATTATATTTTCAGCTTATATATTATGTCTAAATAATAAATTTAATTTTCAGATTATGTAATTAAATTGAAATAAGGAATTTAATTATTAAAGCATGGATTTTTAAGGTTTTAATATTCTAAAATCATAATAGAATGACTATATATTATTAAAGCTATTATTTTTATGATTTTAAGAACGTTGATTATGTTTTGTGGACGTTTGAAATTATTATATATTGCTGGAAATTTTAAAAGGGATGTTTTATTGGAGTTTAGAACGTTTTGGGATCATTAGTTTAATAGTTATTATGCTTGGAACTTATTTAGTTAAGTTTCGATATTTGGGATGGTTCAAAATATGTTTAGGATGTATTTAGAGTACTTTAGTATTGCTGTAAATGGTTGGATATTGATTGGGAATTTTATTGGTTGTTTTTAGGCGGAGAATTCTTTGTAGACGACTTTTGAATTCGTTAAAGTGGCCTATCAGTTTGTTTACACAAGGTACGTACATACCTATGTGCTTGGAATGTGTGTGATTTGTTGAAACCATATTGAAATGATTGATGAACTTCGTTATGTTGAAATGATTGAGGAACTTGGTTATGTTGAAATTGTTGATGAACTAGGTTATGTTGAAAGTGCATGTTTAATATTGTTGGATGGACATGTTAAGCACATATATTTCGTTATGAGAATTATAGCATGTTTTGTATGGATGATTGATGCGAACATGTTGGTTGGGAACATTAGATTATTATATATTAATTCAGATCGATTGTTCATTGTTCCCTTTTAGCTTTTCACTACTTTATGAGGGCTGTGGACCTTGTTTAGTAAGTTGAAACCTTATACCCATATAGAGGGGTTGATCAGTATAAAGGAAAGGTTGGATTTAATTGGAATGAGTCATGCTTGATGCCTTGTGATCACATACTTAATTCCAAGATAAAAACAGTTGTGAATAATCGTTGATTGTATGACTTATGTGATTGTTGAGTCATAACAGAGTTTAATTTATAAATCATGCAAAGTGAAACTGAGTAGCAATAGCTTTAGACTGTGCACGTCTAAAGTGACGGACAATCAGGAGTTGGGGTCATGGGTAGCCTATGGATTTTTCTGGGGCCGGATTGATCACCAGTTCTATTTTATTCAAAAGTCCCTCGATATCGCAGGTCATTGGGGTTTACGGAGTCGCGCCCGTACCTCGTCTTCCTTAGTGAAGAAGAAGAAGTTTCTAGTAGCAACTCGGTCCATTGACTATTTCAATTAAAATAATGTTACTGTTATAAAAGTCTAGTCCAATCTAGCCTAGTCTAGTCAAGTGTGGTCGTCAAATTAACATGCTTTGTCTGCCCTTACTCGTGTTTTATTAGTATCATGTTAGGTTCGTTCGTTCAATAGTATCATGCTAGGATTATTATTGTTTCAGTATGTAGTACTCAGCTTTGCTGATTACGTGCTTCTGCTTGTGCATGTTGATCATGGCTATGCCTTATTGATCCTGTGATGACCCAATCTTGAAGGAAATAATGCCCTTGGTCCAAGTATGCATTCTATGTTAAGTCTAATAAATGCGGTTCAGTATTAATTAACAAGTTAATAATTCAGTGAGATCAAGTGAGCTGAATGCCTAGCTAGAGGCCGCTTCAGTTCAAGTGGAATTAATGATATTAATCCACAGCTTACTCTTGACTGAACCCGTAGGGTCACACAAATAGTACGTAAACGGATCAAGTATTTAATGGCATTAAATACTCCATCTATGAATATTCGGAACCGACGGACCTTGGTTTCAGTGGGAGCTAAGATCGTCACAGGCAAGAAATGAATACTCCGGAAACGATGATATTGCCGGAAACGGAAATATGGATCGTATCGGAAATATGAATATTATCCAAGTCGTAGATGTTACCGGAAACGGAAACATGGTACGTATCGGAAAATATTATTGGAAATGGAAATATTACCAGAATCGGAAATATTGCCGGAAACGGAAATATTGTCAGAATCGGAAATATTACCGGAATCGGAAAATAATTCCGGAAACGGAAATATTAAATATTTGTTCGAAACGGAAATTAATTCCGGAATCGGAAATATTAAATATTGTTCGTATCGGAAATAGATTCCGGAAATGGAAATTTAATCGGAAGCGTATCGTACGAATTAGCATCGGACGAGGCCTGCCGGACGAAGGCCCAGCACGAAGCCGGGCCATCGCCCAGCAAGCACGCACGCCACAAGCCCAGCCAAGGCAGCGCCCAGGCCTACCGCAAGGCAGGCCCAGCGCGCGCCAAGGCCACGGATGCGTGGGCCGCGCTGCGTGGGCTGCTGCTCGCACGCGCATGGGCAGCCCTTGTGGCTGCCGTGTGTGTGTGAGTTTGTGCTCATGCGTGATTCCTAAATCTACAAGAGTCAGTGTATGATTAAATTTCTATTCCTAATTGGATAAATTAATTAAATAGAATTCATGTAGGATTCTAATTTCAATTAATTCGTATCCTACTAGGATTACGATTCCTTTTCCATAACTCTATAAATAAAGGCCTAGGGGTCATTATTTATACAACAAGTTTTAAGTATTCAAAAACTAAGATTTTTAAGCAGAAAAATCAGCCAATATTCTTGCCTACCTAACCGAAAATATTAGAACCTTAAGGGCGATTCTAGTTGGTCAATCTTAAGGCGGATCCGGACGTGCTGTGGACTATCTACGGAGGGACGACACTTGGAGTCCTAAAGACTTGTTCTTGTTCGGTTCGGGCGCAGCTAGGGAAGGCACGCAACAAAGAGTATGCATCTAAACTATGCTAAATGATTATGTGTAAATAATATGTATTCCTGGGTTTATGGTTTTTCCGCATGATTTATGAATTGTCATATGTATCATAACCTAACAGTGGTATCACGAGCCCCTTATTATTTTCATAATCTAAATTGCATGAACATGGTTAAATATTACAAATTTGCAAGAATTAAAAGGGGTGATTAATTTTCGTAATTGATAATTAATTGCAAATTGCGTTTATTTAATTATACGTACGCAGTTTTTCGGCAGTTTCTTCATTACTCATCCGAATTGAGTGATTTTTGGGTCAATTCCGCATGTAAAAGGCATTCTAAAATTTTGACAAAAATATTATTTTTCTGCCGAACCCAGAATTCTCAAATTCGAAGCCTAACTATGACTTTTCGAAGGTTTTAGTTTTTCGAATGCAAAATTTCGTAAATTTAAGATGTTAAATTAAATATTTGCGATTCTTGTTGATAAATCTTGAATTTTTGATTGACCTACTGCATATGTTTAACAAGTTTGAATGCCTAGTCTTGTTAATTATGCAATCTAATTTGTAATTATGATTAATTTGTTGAAAATTAGAATAATTTAGAATTAATTTGATTTTCATAATTAATTGTAATTTAATTAGAAACCTATGATTAAAAACCACCATAAAAATTGTAAATTTACGATAAATTTTAAATTTTTATGACCTAGACTTGAATCCATAACAATCGGAAATCAATTGGATAATAAATTTTCGATTTTTTCGCCCTAAAATTATGAAATTAATATTATTTATTAATTTGTCATTAATTTTAAATATAAATTTTAAATTTTTTATGCGATTCGTTCATATAACTTGCACGCACGAAGCAATGGACGCTTCGTGTTACCCTTAAGGGGTGTTGTATAATGCGGGCATGCGACGACGAGCAAGGGAGCTCGTCGCCCGTGCGGCACGAATGCAATGAGCAAGGGCGTAGTGCACGAGCACAAGGCAGCAGCCCTGCCTTGTGTCGTGTGCCACGAGCAATGAACGAATGGGCATGGGCGAAGGGCGAGCCAAGGCAGTCGCGTGTGGGCAGCAAGCGAGCTGCGCCACAGCGCGCGCTGCCTCGCACAAGAGCGCGCAGCCTCGCGCGCAGCGAGCGCAAGCTCGCGTGCCACGAGCGCTGCGCCCAGCATTACTCGCGCGCACAGCGCGCGATGTCGCCCGCCCAGCGAGCGATGTCGCGCCCCAGCGAGCGATGGCTCGCGCCAGCGAGCGATGGCTCGCGCGCGCAGCGAGCGATGTCGCGCGCCCAGCGAGCGATGGCTCGCGCGCACAGCGCGCGATGTCGCGCGCCCAGCGAGCGATGTTGCGCGCGCGCACTGCGAGCGATAGCTCGCGTGCGATGAGCGCTGGCGCGCGCAGCGAGCACAATGTGTGCGGAGGCTTGCGATAGGGAAGCAGCAGCTATGCGACGAGCGCATGGGCTGCGCGCACATGGCCAGCAATGGCTGTGTGCGTACGGTCCATGGGCGTGCAACGCGTAGGGTGTTTGCGTTACGATTAGATCGTTTTGAATGTTTAATTTGAAAATTTTCAGTTCACGTAATTTTAATTAATTTTAAAATTAATAATTTGAATTATTTTCTTGGATTTTAATTTTGAATATTATAATTATAATAAATGTTATTTATTCTAATTATTTTACTAAAATTAAAATCATGAATTAATTTAAATACGACTGAAATTAAATTAAATTTTTGGATTCAATTATAAATTGATATGAGCTTTAAATTTTAATTAAATTTGTATGTTTCCGGTTGGACTAGAAATACATTTTTATGTTTAAAATTGGTAAAGCATATGAATTTATTGGTTTAAGTGGGAGCGCTTTTTAGTCATAAACTCTTGATTAGGTCTACAAATCCTTAAGGTTAAAACAACTTGATTAGAATTAATAAGGACTGAATAATTGGTAGATTATTGGTGCCCTTGATTAATTGCTGCAAATGTTTACGTGATGCATAATGTGTTTTACTAACCAGCTATGTGGGCCATTCATGATAATGAATGGGTGAATGGTATATATTGTATATGTACTGTTTTGCAGGTTATGAAGTGACTAGTATGGCCCAAATAGGATAGAAAATATGGTCTGCGTACCATTAATTTGAATGTAATTGGTCTAAAGTACCAAAGTTATTTTTCAATTCAAATATGGTCTGCGAACCATCAAATAGTTGTAATTAGTTATAGTTTATCCTATTTGAAGAAAATGGTGCCTCCCACGGAGATTTTCAAGACGGACTTTGAAGTCAAAGCTTCAAGATGAAGTCGGGCCATACTAGATCACAAATATCTTATGCATGTTTTAAGTTATTTATTGTTTTAAATATGTCTTAAAATGCATGAGATCAAAAGCTTGATTATGTTGCATGATTAAGGATTTTAGTTCACTTAAAATCTAACCAACATAGTAAGAGCCTTAAGTTCCAAACTTAAAAATTGAGTTAAAAGGTGCCATGCCAAAATATACACTTGCTTGGATATCCTTTACATCAATCTAGTAATAGTTTTCGCTCAGCGAGGTGTTACTTATTGGTCCTAAAGGGGCAAGGTACACAAATAATTGTGAGTACATGTTAGTTTTGGTGAAACTCAACGATATAAGTAAGGAGTCCTTTTATGTCGTGGCAAATTCGATAGGTTTACCTAATAAGTTCTTAGACGTACCTATCAACCAAGAATAGTTTCTAGACTATTAGCAAAAGGCTTTTGCTTACCTAAGATGTTCTAGGATTAAGTCGACAAACTGTGCTTAGTTCTTCAATGATTTTAGGATCTTGGAATCATTTTATTCACACCTGCCGGAACAATAAAATCGAATAAAATGCTAATAACTTGTTTGAATTGCATGGTTGCTTTAATTTCAAGTTATTATTCATGATAAATGTTTAGACTTTGCATGCTTCAATGTATGTTTTAATTATTGTTTATAATTAAATATCTTGCACTGCAATAAATCCTTTTAGAAAGGTAACAGTAAATTTCCTCGATTGGTAGTGAATCCAAGAACGATTCACGGAAATGAGAGAAAGTGAGCAATTTAAAATGTACGTTTCTTATAGCGACTTTTATGGTTGTTTTCGAATATCAAAATCGAATGGCAAACCAATTGGTGCTTGTGAATTCAAAATACACTGTAGTTTTGAGATCATGAAGCATTGAGTTTAACACGCTCAGCTTTACCAATGGTTAACAACCTAATATCCTTTTCCATTTAATTCTCGAATGAGTCTAGTCCCTAGACATTCGAATAGATCGATGCTTAGAGAACTTTAGAAACTTCTGGTAAGATCATCTAGTTGAAACAAAATATTCAACATAAATGGTAAAGAACCTTGTTGGTGACATTGGACATGTCTAACAAAGTATAAAAGTCAACACTAAAGAATTCAATTCTTAAGACTATAAGAAAGGGTACAAGAAATAGGAAAACGAGGAACAAATGAAAGGAATTTACGATTCCGTTTCTACCTATAAATTTATGTTTAAAGAGAAGTGACCTAGCAATCAAACTTCCTTGGTATCATATACCGCTTGAGGTTCTTACTTCGGTAATAACTCAAATAATGGAAGCTAGGATACACTAATGACCTACAAGTGGGAAATGAAGCATGGCAATGCTACATTAGTTGTAGGGTCATCAAGTTTGTTTTAAGTCCTTTCAAAGGCTGGAACTTAATGGCTATTTTGTTCCATAATCAGCATACCTAAATTTCTGCTTCAAACACAGAAAGACTCACATTCAGAAGAACAAAAACAATGCTTGTTTGTTTGTTTATTTGAATGAAATGGTCAATTACTGGTTGAGTCAATATGCTTGATTAAAACAAACAACTCTTTAAAGAACTTTACTAGGTTCAAATCAAACCCTTGATTTGAGTTCCATTAAATTTTTGGCATTGTTGCTTAGACCATATCAACAAGTTAACATTCATAAGCTCTATTTTGATGGACTTTTGAAAGTTGGTTGATTTCTAGATCAACTTAAGACTAGCTAGTCTTACTTGTTGAAAGTAACAAAGAATATGAACTATTGTTAGAACGCCTAGACGATAGAGTTCAAAGCTAAAGAAAGGTTTTATGACTTTATTATTTCACATGGATTTGAGTGAATATAGGTTTATTTACTCAAATGTGATATAAGTTGAATCTGTTTGGCTAGTTCAAAGATTCAGAAGTATAAAATCCACTCGGCAAGAAATCATAAAGATCTAGGTTAGATCATGTTGATGATTACTTGAGACCAAATATGATCATCAATGATTGTGTGTTGTAATTTCACAATCTAGCTCCATAAGATATGGCATATCTACGTTGGAATGATCGAAGTCAATTAGTACTTGATACGATCAATGATGAATCATAAAGACTTTTCCTATAATTTCTAAAACAAAATGCTCAACTACCACCAAACTAAACCAAATTCGTCAAAGCTATTGAAAAGTAATTTCAGGATATCTTTTCAATTATATATATCTAAAGAGTTGCTAAACTCAGTGGGAGCTTAGTGTTTGTTATTCAACAAACTAAGGCCCAAGTCTAGATATATGTTTCATTGTGATTTATTCAAATGAGACACAAGGGTATTGTTTCTACCACGAATTTTTGAGAACATAATGTTTGTTTGCTCGAAATAATGTCCTTTTGGAGATTCGTTTCCAAAATGACAAGTGGGAGAAAATAGACCTCGAAAGTTTTCGAGGCGAACAACAAACATAAACGGACATTCCGGAGGCTTTTCGAAGTGCTTCAGAAAATCCGAACTTATTCTGAAAGGACTTTAGAAGTAGCTTTTAAAGAATAGACATCTCTTAGAAGACTTTACAAGTGCTTCAAGGAGAATAGAATATTCAAAGGACTCTCAAAGTGCCTGTTGATATTCTATTGTTTGATGTTCTATACCCAAGTAGGCATAGAGTTCAAGTCACTGGAACTATGAGATTCTTCTATTAGATAGTAAGGAAACATAGAGTTCTGGTCAATGAAACTATGAGATTCTTCTATTCGATAGTGAAGAAACCTACAACTTGCAGTCAAACTATTATCATGTAGATTAATGAGTTTATGACTTGTAAGAAAGCTATGACGAAACCTAGATTCCCTAAAATGGTTAGAGGCCATATATAGACTCAAATGTTTTAAATGGTTAGAGGCCATAAAACATACTCAATGTTTTGATGACAAAATTGAAATTTTGTTGATTTGCAAGAATAGTTTCACACCTATTGGTTGCAAGTTTGTTTTAAGGATAAAAACCATCAAACATGGAATTGTGTTCACACACAAAGCTAGATTAGTTGCTAAAGGTTACAAGCAAATTCATGGCATGGATTGTGTTGAAACCTCATGCAAAATCGAAATGCTTAAGTCTATAATTCAAGCAATGATTGCATATTGGTACATATGGCAATTGGATGACAAAACGTATTCCTCAATCAAATGTTGGAATAAACTATGTACATGGTATGTCATAGGATTTGTGGATCCAAATAAATGCTTGAAAAGGAAAGCTAGCTTATGAAATCTAAGTCCAGATTTAAGCAAGCAATTGGGAATTAGAACTGTATTTTAGTGAAGCTAATAAGTATTTTAGTTTCATAAAATATACATGATTCTTATAGATATATAAGAAGTTTAGTGGGAGTACTTAAAACTTAATTGGTCCTATGTGTATTACACACATATCTCTCTATTGTGAAATAACATTCAAATGCTAATGACTTAGATTTGAAATTATTCATCAATGATGGACCATGGCGAAACTTAGTACATACTGGGTATTAAGATCTATTTACAAAAATCTTATGATATTGGATTAAGTAATGGCATTTACTAAATCAAACACGAAAGTCTCCATTGGAGATATTCGACCCATGTGAATAAATCTAAGTAAAGGATGTTTGAACTATGTATAAGCATTTACTAAGTTAAACATCAAAGAGTCTAAATGAGATTCTTAACCTATATTATATGTCAAAGAATTTAGCTGGATTCAGTATCTGCTGAAATTGAATGAGCTAAAGTTACATGAATAGAATTCAATTGGGAATTATTCTGCAAAAGAATTTATCATGTATGATATAATATGAGGATCGCCAAAAACGTATCGTATGACTTTAGGCATGACGAACATATACCAATCTCTATTGATCTAAGTGAAGATCAACTGGATTGAGATCAAGAATACTTATGGTACTTGAAAAGGTACATAGGAATAGTTCTTGATTCAAGGAAATAAAGATACGCTAAATATTGATGCTACACGCATAAACACTGGCAAAGGATCAAGCAAGACCCTTTGGAGTTAACCATTGATAAGGACGAGCTATAGAGCATCGTGTTTTGAAATGGCAACATGGATTGGAGACCATGAGTTGTTGCGTGGGAAATTAAAATAATAATTTCTATGTTCTAAGATATAGTTGGAGAGTCTTCCACATATCTATGAACTGCTTGGATAGGTAAATCCAAACAAAGCATCACTAGCAACCTATACAGTTGAAGTAAAAGTAATTATTGCCTAAGAAGCAATAAAACAGGGTTGTTTAAAGTTCTTCACTGAACTTGGGTAGATCACCTATCTGCTGGCTTGATGGTTCTTCATTGAAAAATGCGTGGAACCACTCTTGAAGCAAGAAAAACGTCTGCTAACTTAATGGTTCTTCATTGCAAAATGCGTAGAACCACTAATGTAGTAAGAAAGACTAGATCACATAATAAACAAACTCGAAAAGATCTTATCATCATATCTCAAATAACATTCGATGAAAAGGATGTTAAGATTGGCAAAGCATGATAACTAAACCTATGCAACAAGTGAGAAGCAACACTCACATTGTCGCACTGGAAATCAAGCATAGCTTTGAATTCCATGAATTGTTTTAGAAAATGGGTTTGAGGCCCATGGTTGTAAAACATTGGGGTTGAACATTTATCATATATGAAATGTATTTTCATATTCCATTTAATCTTGGTTTAGTATTAAATGATGAGTCCCTTCAAATTTGACGATATATTCAAGATAGACTGTCAGGACCAGTCCTGTGACTAAGAAATGTCTATCAAGTGAACTTGAATGTCAAAGGTTGAAAATGGTCCCTAATCGGAGTTTTCTATAAAATTGGACGCATAGAAAACGTTAGACGATTAGAATGCAAGATGACTAGTAGTTCTGTTTCTTGAACTATGTGGACATGGCAATGTCATAATCATTTGCATAGATACTTACTTTGGGAAGACTAGTATCGGACAAGACCTATGAAACTTTACTGTAAGAGATGAAAGTCTGTCATAAGTAAATTTCATTAAATTATTAGACACTAAATCCTCAATACCTGAGTGATTTGAGATTACTTGTTTGAGAACTGGTTGCTTTGACGTTGACCAACCGTCGCACCGTAAAAGGAGGCTATAAAGGCAACGCTCAGGTAATCACCTATCAAACGAAGTCTAATCTCAAGATCGCAAGATTGGGATTGTCCTCCCATAAATCGGGATGAGATGCTTAAAAGTTGTACAAGGCCACTCGGAGAGCTAGAAACTGTGAAATGCATGGCCGTGCTCGGATGAATCATAGGCTATGATTATCTGTTTATTTGATCAGTTGAACTCTGAAACCGAGGAACACCTCTGGACATAATAAGGATGACAACTCTTACCTTATGTTCAAGAGCAAGCATCGAGCGACAAAGGAATTAGGAAATGCACACTTGTCCCTAAGGACAAGTGGGAGACTGAAGGAAATAATGCCCTTGGTCCAAGTATGCATTCTATGTTAAGTCTAATAAATGCGGTTCAGTATTAATTAACAAGTTAATAATTCAGTGAGATCAAGTGAGCTGAATGCCTAGCTAGAGGCCGCTTCAGTTCAAGTGGAATTAATGATATTAATCCACAGCTTACTCTTGACTGAACCCGTAGGGTCACACAAATAGTACGTAAACGGATCAAGTATTTAATGGCATTAAATACTCCATCTATGAATATTCGGAACCGACGGATCTTGGTTTCAGTGGGAGCTAAGATCGTCACAGGCAAGAAATGAATACTCCGGAAACGATGATATTGCCGGAAACGGAAATATGGATCGTATCGGAAATATGAATATTATCCAAGTCGTAGATGTTACCGGAAACGGAAACATGGTACGTATCGGAAAATATTATTGGAAATGGAAATATTACCAGAATCGGAATATTGCCGGAATCGGAAATATTGCCGGAAACGGAAATATTGTCCGAATCGGAAATATTACCGGAATCGGAAAATAATTCCGGAAACGGAAATATTAAATATTTGTTCGAAACGGAAATTAATTCCGGAATCGGAAATATTAAATATTGTTCGTATCGGAAATAGATTCCGGAAATGGAAATTTAATCGGAAGCGTATCGTACGAATTAGCATCGGACGAGGCCTGCCGGACGAAGGCCCAGCACGAAGCCGGGCCATCGCCCAGCAAGCACGCACGCCACAAGCCCAGCCAAGGCAGCGCCCAGGCCTACCGCAAGGCAGGCCCAGCGCGCGCCAAGGCCACGGATGCGTGGGCCGCGCTGCGTGGGCTGCTGCTCGCACGCGCATGGGCAGCCCTTGTGGCTGCCGTGTGTGTGTGAGTTTGTGCTCATGCGTGATTCCTAAATCTACAAGAGTCAGTGTATGATTAAATTTCTATTCCTAATTGGATAAATTAATTAAATAGAATTCATGTAGGATTCTAATTTCAATTAATTCGTATCCTACTAGGATTACGATTCCTTTTCCATAACTCTATAAATAAAGGCCTAGGGGTCATTATTTATACAACAAGTTTTAAGTATTCAAAAACTAAGATTTTTAAGCAGAAAAATCAGCCAATATTCTTGCCTACCTAACCGAAAATATTAGAACCTTAAGGGCGATTCTAGTTGGTCAATCTTAAGGCGGATCCGGACGTGCTGTGGACTATCTACGGAGGGACGACACTTGGAGTCCTAAAGACTTGTTCTTGTTCGGTTCGGGCGCAGCTAGGGAAGGCACGCAACAAAGAGTATGCATCTAAACTATGCTAAATGATTATGTGTAAATAATATGTATTCCTGGGTTTATGGTTTTTCCGCATGATTTATGAATTGTCATATGTATCATAACCTAACAAATCTTTGGTGAGCAGTCTCTAAGGATCAATAAGCATTGTCCATCTGCAGGTTTGAAGATGTTGCATCATTGGGATCGGGAATAGAGAGCTTGTATTTAGTTTTGTTTTGCTAAGTGACTTGGTTTGTTAATTTGGACTTTAAACTTATCGTACTATTTATATTCCCTTATTTTCGTTGGTGGGTTTTTGGGACTAAACCTGTAATCGATTATTTATAAACCTAAAGTTAGTTTTATGTTTTCCGCTGCAAAATTCTGAATAAGCCGTTACGTTTTCACACGGGCGATAATGCCTTGATAATTCTCTACGTTTTATATTAAAAGATTATTTTAGAAAAGAGAGAATTGTCGGGGTGTTACAATGCTAGTAGGCAGAGGTATCGGCCCAATTATATAGAAAATGGATAATAAAAAATGTGCGTGTGTGCGGACCATTTTCACATAAGCATTCACATACACACATAAATTTCACATAAACATGCTATACAGAAATAAATAATAGGGGTATCCATAATAACTTCTAAATATGAGTCATTTTAGGTGTAGACCACTCATAATTAAATAAAAATCTCCCCAGTTGAGCTGCCAGACTGTAGGACCTGATTCTCGGTCAACTATTATTTACCTTGAGAATCCTACATGAGAGTCTGTTCAGACTGTTTACAAAAGGTTTAGAGTCACCACCCTATTTTTATCCAAACAGGGAACGGATTTTGTAAAACTATTTAGGAAAAAAGTTCAAAGAAAACAATTTCGAAAATGATTAATAACTCCATAAAATAAAGGCTTTTTCTTCTTTGAAAACTGGTCTTTTGAAATCAAAAATTCGGGGTTGGGGTCTAGGTTAAGAGAATCGAACGTTTGGAACTCAATTTCTCTTCTATTCTAAAGAATAGGCTCTTACTCTGACTTAATATCTAGTTGATTTGATATATGTCTATTTGGGAAGTTAGATAAAATAAACACATAGGTTTCACGTTGTCATACACATGCAAGCATACTAAAGAAAAAGTTTCATTAAGCCAAGACAAGATTATTAACGCATGATAGGTTTGAGCATTGAAGTTGCGCTACGTACCGATCATCATGGGATATGAATCCACTCTCGGATCAAAACATCGTAGTTCGGACGAATGTCTCACTTTAAATGGCCAATTCCACTTGGGTTTGAGGGATAATGATATTGGGCTTTATTTTGCTCAAAATAAGGTTTTGTGATCCTTCATCAATTCACTTTAAGAATCAAAATGATCCACTTAGGGTTGAGGAAATCACACTGATTAGTGATTACCATAAAGGTCTTCTGAATAAGACGGTTTCAACGAGAATGTGCGCCCTGATTGGCGGCTTGAATGGATCAAAAATGGTTTTTTGTAGTAAATTGTTAGGGATTCTCTTTGATAATTGTATTTTGAGCAAATTCCAATCATGAGGGTAATTGAGAGGGATTATTTTTGGTTTTGTGTTTGGGCTAATGGAATTGACCAAACAAAGTAAGACATCCGTCTAGGCCTCATCGCCAAATAAAAGGGACAATTGACTATTCAATCATATCTGATTATGATTTAATCCACCGGAATTTAATAGTGAATAAGGGTTTTTGATGGAGATGGATTATCTCAATACCTTATATGATTGATAAGTCAACCTAACGCCTCAAATTTGAAATCACGCCATTATCATGCATTAAAATGCATTATGACTTAATTGATCAAGCAAGCAAGATGTTTCACACTCCATACATTGACAAGATTAAATTCGGCAAAAATAAACTTGATGTTGTGCACAAAACTGATTAAATTGCATATTTATTATTATAGGATTGAGTAAAGTTGTTTTATAACATTTTTTTGCTAATTGTTACACAATTTAAAGATTTAACAAATCTTTCTTTACTTTTTCTGAAGTCATCTCTGTTATTTATAAACTTTTACAAGATTTAAAAGTTTTAACATTTCTTCACTTGTTCATGAAGTCATCTCTGTTATTTATGAATTTTACAAGATTTAGAAGTTTTAACATTTCTTCACTTGTTTCTGAAGTCATCTCTTTTATTTTTTAATATTAGGAAATGTCTATTAAAAGGTTCGTTAGTTTAAAGTTCATTAAGATTTTAAGAGTGAAAACTCAATTTAAGGAAAATTTACCATTTCACCTAAACTTTACCTAAATTAATTTTAGGAAAGTAAAATTGGGTGGGAATGGCCCTTGCTCATTAAAGAATGTTGGTAGCTATTTATTAGTGAGATAAGGATGATTATATTTATTCTCAAGATGATTTTAAAGGCATTGAGCTAATTTCTTGATTTATTTAGATTATTTGGATTAAATTATAAATACTGATATTGAAACAATTTTATTGACTTGAAATTTAATTGATTTTTGAAAGTTTATTGATGATTTTTTTTTTAATTATGAAAGTTGATTATGACAGGATTGACAATTATGTTTGTTTTGACATTATTGAAAAATATTGATTGTTATTATATGAATTATTTTTTATTAACTTAAAACTTTATATAAATATTTTATGAGGGTGCAGTGGACTTATATAAGACATTATATCCTCTGTTTTATTTTGATATTTTATATTGTTTGGATTTAAAATAAGGAATATTTAGATTTTTCTTAATTAGTATTTAATAATTAACATTTAGTAAGAAAATTTATTATTCTAAAAAAGAAAGCTTAACTAAGGTAAATTTTATACCATTAGGAAGGTAAAAGTATTTACTTTCAATGATGTTTCAACAATTTTTTATAAATCTTAGCTTAAGTTAATTTAATTTAGTGATTTAAGTAATTAATCTTATTTAGATAGTTAACACGAAAATATTCGTCATTTATTCTAAAAGTCTCCGAAAATTATAAATCATATATGTTTGGGAATATCTTCTTGTGTACTTTATTCCATATTTAGAAGTATTTGACTGAAAATGAACCAAAATGGCATGGAATTGACGTTTTCTGAAATCGTGCATATCGTTTTTGTCTTTTAATTGTTTTTAGCTAATAAGTACATAACTTTTGATAGGGAAATGGTTTCGAATTGATTCTTTTTGCAAAATTCGACTTAAATTATTATCTTTGTGATGTTATATAAAGTTTCTTTAAAATTGAAATATTATTTGGACGAAATTATTATTGTTATTATCTTATTAATCAATTTTATGCACAATATCATTCATTTTTTTGGATAAAATAATTTAAACTAAAAATCAATCATCCAAGCAATATAAGTGCATGTAATATTATACACATAACTCTCAAATCTCACCGGACCTAAAACTTCACCAATAGGATCAGTTGCTAATAAAAGATTATCATATATTTAGGGCAAATTAGCACCTAATATCTTGATAAATCCTTTTCGTAATTTCACATGGAAACAAATATGTTAGTGCACAATAATAATCAAAATAAATTAGATTGAGGATTAAGAAGAACGTACCTTGACTCGAAAATATCAATTTTGATTTTTGATGAAATGATTAATATAACTATTTTTAATACTTTAATTAACGATACTGATCTTCTTCTTTTTTTGTAAGATAAATATTTCTTAATTACTTATATTTTTTTTGTTATTTTTTTGGTAAAGGGAAATTTATCACAAATTAAATAAAATACTTAAGATAATTAAGCTATTTTTTTTTATAAGAACCTTTTTTTTTTTTTTTAATAAAGACTCTAGTTACTTTTTTAAACTCTTTTAGAAAGGATTTTTCAGAAATTTTCTTGTTTTTTGAAAATCTTGTGTTTTGAAATGAAATTTTGGTTTCTATTTATAGAAAAACAAATGTAATTTTATAATAATTTTTGAAAATAAAATTAATTATAAAAGATTTTGAAATAAATATAAATATTTTGTAATCATGACATAAATTTAATACAAGATTTCATAAATATTATGTTACTATTTATTTTACTATTTTCGTTTTATTTGTTTGTTTTGATAAAATATACGTAATTAGAGTTAAACTGATGAAATAAAATTTCCGACATAAATATTTATCAATGTTTCTAAAAGAGTAAAACTTAGTAAAAAGACCCTAATGAAACCGTTAATTTATTTATAATGAAAATGATAATTTTTTGTTAAAAAAACGAGATTATTAGTAACATAAAAAAAAATTTGACGTTGCGTAATATCGCATACAACAATAGATTTTGAAACTTTTCCTTTGATCATTTGCGTTTGTACATACATGTACAAGTATGGGTTAATACTTTCCTAAGTCTTATACAAATTTAAATAGTTAATTATGCGGGATTTATTTACCTGTACGGATTTTATAATCACGTAGTTACATGAGCCTTAAAGACGGGTGATTACATCTACTACTCCACATTGAGTCTTGTCGTGTGTTAATTTGTTGGGACACAACCTTACGTCCTTATTCATACAGTGGGCTACGGAAAATAAGTGGTGTTTCTAGTGAGAAGTTTTTTTTATAGCCGATGACCCACTCACTAATCTAACATCTATGTCCTTATGAGATAATTGTTAACATATTTACGGATAGTTCTATCATGGTCATCATAAAAATGACCATTGCTTAGAATTAATATGGGCCACAAAAAAAGCTTTTCTTTTATCTTTAAATTTAATACAAAAATTATATTTTAATGATTTTAATTGTTTTTATCTTTAAATTTAAATACACAATTTCTTTTATGAAAATAGTTTTGTAATTTCTGAATTTCCCAAAACTAATTATTTGTATTTTGCAAATATGTAAAAAATAATAATTAGGGTAATTAAGATAATTAGCCAAATTTAATGAAGAATGGGGTTTGTAGATTTCTCTCTCCTCTGGCCAAGCCGTCGCCGGACCACTACGCGTGGATGGGCGCGACAGGTAGGCACGGCCATCGATCGGCGTCGTTCTGGTGCGAGTTGTTGATTGTGTGGAAGAGGGAAGGAGTCAAGGGTGGATGCGATTGTGGCGAAGTGGAGGTGGCTGTGAATGGGAGTGAGCATCGATGGGGGAGGGGCGCAACTGGGGAGGGGTGCGACGGGAGGGGGGGCGTGGGGAAGGGGATGCGACGGGAGATGGGGGTGCAACGTGGGGGGGCGCGACGGGAAGGGGGCGGTAGGCCCGGCCCTGGGGCAGGGCATAAGGGGCCGTCGCCCTGGCCCCAGGGAAAAGGGCCCAATATCTCCTATATCAACTAGAATAAATGCCATATATTTTTGCATGCGATTATGTAATTATGAATAAACTAGCCTGGTGGTTTGGTCTTCATCTCAGTTAACACAAGTGCGGGGATCGATTCCCGTGCACGGACGTTAACATTGCTTTATTTGCTTTTGCTTTTTCAATTTTCTTTTGATAATTTGCAGTGTCAATATTCCCTATTTTGTTTTCTCTTTTTCCACATGTATACTGTAGCTTTTTTTGTAAACTTTGTTTATTTTTTCACGTTTATACTATTGGTTTTTTTTTCTTTTTTATTTTTGCCATTTTTTCTTTTAATAATTTTGTTGATACTTCATTACTTCTGTTACGAAGTACCCAATTCAAAATGAACACCAAAAAGAGAGTTATGTACAATTCTACTTTTTTCTTCTTTTTTTGTTAATTTAATCACACTTCTTGTTTAATTTAAGATTTAGAAACATGAACTGAATTGAGGTTGGAAGATTCCATATTGTCTTATGTTAACTTGATAATAAATGTGTGAAATATTAAAATATAATTCATACTTTATAGCACGAGGTCAAAAGTATGCGAGCCTTAATATTGTTCTGATCGAGTTAAATTTTCTTTGCGAGTTTAATTAGATATAGAGTAATATTAATTGTTAAGAAGTGAAAAGCCGATGATCTAAAAAAAATCAATAAAAAAGAAGTACACCACATCTTTTAGAATTATTTTCCCTAACCATATAAAATATGGGCCCAGTTTATTTTTTCGCCCATTGGCCACCAAAATGTTAGGACCGGCCCTGGGGGGCGGGAAGGGGATGCGACCGCGGAGGGGGGTGCAACGTGGGGGGCTGCGACAGGGGAGGGGTTGCAACTGGGAGGGGCGGCGACTGGGGAGAGGGGTGTACCGGGGGGGGGGCTGCGACGGGGGAGGGGGGGTGCAACGTGGGGTGGGCTGCGACGTTGGGGGCTGCGAGGGGAAGGGGGCGGGGACGGGAGTGGCTGGAAACTCTAATCGGACTGGGCTAAATTTAGCCCATAGGTTTTTAAAGTCTCCCAGTTTATTATTAGTATAATAAAAATCTGCAATTAATTACACAAAAATGATTCTGCCTTGGTGGTTACAAACATGCTAAGTTTTTATGATGTCCCCCTAGGTCTAGGATTCAAACCTTGATAAAGCCAATTTTTTTAAACTAATTTTTTTATATTCATTTAATAAACTATTGAACCTTTATGCGTTATCTTATTTCAATAAATAAAAAACCTTGCACATGCAGAGAATAACTTGAAAAGTGAATCACTCGCAAGATTAATCTATAAACATTTATACTATAATCTATTTGTTATTTGACAATATATTTGTCAATAAATTATATAAAAACTTATTATTTATATCATTCGCGAGATTAATTTTATTTTTCGTAATTTATTTTCATTTTAATTTTCATTTATAGCTTAATAAATAAAAAACATTGTTGTTGATTTTTGCGATGGTAAATGTCCGTCTATATTGTTGGTAGTTACCTTAAACTATTTTCAGAACTAAGTATGGAAAATATTGTTGAAAATATATATGTTATGGTAATTGTCCGTCTATATTGTTGGTAGTTACCTTAAACTATTTTTAGAACTAAATATTAATCATTTTCTTATGGATGTGCGTTACAATTCTTATGTTCTTATGGTTATTGCCAACCCCAAATTCTTATATGAGACTGTCCTCACCATCAACTGATGGTGAGACCAATTCACACTTGCGAATTTAGGTATGTTACTTCTATAGTTTAGACATGTTACTTTTTTTTATAATTTTAGCGGAGGTACTTTTTTTAGTTTAGGTATGTTACTTCTATAGTTTATACATGTTACTTTTTTTATACGGAGTAGTTTTAGGGGAGATACCTTCTTATTTTTGGTATGTTACATAGCTTAGACATGTTACATTTTTTTTTATAATTTTAGAGGAAGTACTTTTTTTAGTTTAGGTATGTTACTTCTATAGTTTATACATGTTACCTTTTTTATACGGAGTAGTTTTAGGGGAGATACCTTCTTAGTTTAGGTATGTTACTTCTATAGATTAGACATGTTACTTTTTTTTTAAATAATTTTAGAGGAGGTAATTTTTCTAGTTTAGGTATGTTACTTCTATAGTTTAGACATGTTACTTTTTTTTATAATTTTAGATGAGGGTACATCTTGTGATTCGTCACCCGTTGTGGGAGTCTTGCCACCTTCTGATTCATGCCCAACAACAATTTGGTTTTCATTCATCGTACCTATGTTGTTCCTGCATCAAGTAAAACATACAGAAGGGTGGTTACAAAACGTGCGCGCAGCAGCAGATCAGTGCACTAGCATACAGAAGGATATCAGATCAGTGCAGATATCACAGATCAGTGCTATCAGGGTGAGGTGATCAAAAATGTACCGAACAGATACAGATCAGTGCAGATCAGATCAGCACAGATCAGTGCAGATCAGATCAGCACAGATCTGATCAGCATAGATCTGATCTGCACTGATCTGTCCTGATCTGATCTGCACCGATCAACACTGATCTGTGCTGATCTGATCTGCACTGATCTGTGCTGATCTGATCTGCAATGTTCTTTGTCATTCTTGGTGTGTTTTTTTGAGGCAATATGAGAATGTCGGGCAGCTAACTCATTCTATAAACAAGTTTAACATGTTTCACTGTTGAAGAGAGTTTTAGCATGACTTAAAATTGCTGTTATATGTCATAACTTCCCCATCACATTTCTGCATTACTCTTCCCTTTACAATCATCTAAAAACAGAATGGTGTATGCAGGAAGGTGATGATGAAGCAGATTCTGCGAAATGCACTCAGGTTTTCCTTCTTTTATTTACTTAGGTCTCACAGATTATTTGAAATAAATTTCTGTGTGTTCTTACTTCTTCCATTATCTCTGTTCATCTGGAGTATGATGACTATGATGACTCAGAAGACGAAGAACCTTTCACATTAGAGACTTGTTTGGTCGTTGTGGTTCATATTTATGCTAAAATGAGGCATTTTCGCTCCCAACTATGAACTAAAGAACCTAAGAACTCATTTTTAGGCTAATATGACACTTTCGCTCCCAACTTTGAACTAACAAACCTAAACACTCATTTTAATCCTTTTAAATGATTAATATGATTAGTTTTAACTTTCCTAGACTCAATCCAATCAATTTATGCCATTTGAGACTTGTTTGGTCGTTATGGTTCATATTTATGCTAAAATGAGACATTTTCGCTCCCAACTTTGAACTAACGAACCTAAGAACTCATTTCAATCTAATTACACGGTCCATATGATTGGTTTTAACTTTCCTAGACTCAATCCAATCAATTTATGCACATTTGAGACTTGTTTGGTAGTTATGGTTCATATTTATGCTAAAATGAGGCATTTTCGCTCCCAACTATGAACTAAAGAACCTAAGAACTCATTTTTAGGCTAATATGACACTTTCGCTCCCAACTTTGAACTAACAAACCTAAACACTCATTTTAATCCTTTTAAATGATTAATATGATTAGTTTTAACTTTCCTAGACTCAATCCAATCAATTTATGCCATTTGAGACTTGTTTGGTCGTTATGGTTCATATTTATGCTAAAATGAGACATTTTCGCTCCCAACTTTGAACTAACGAACCTAAGAACTCATTTCAATCTAATTACACGGTCCATATGATTGGTTTTAACTTTCCTAGACTCAATCCAATCAATTTATGCACATTTGAGACTTCTTTGGTAGTTATGGTTCATATTTATGCTAAAATGAGGCATTTTCGCTCCCAACTATGAACTAACGAACCTAAGGACTCATTTTAACCTTTTAAATGATTAATATGATTAATTTTAACTTTCTAAGACTCGATCCGATCTATTTATTCACATTAGAGACTTGTTTGGTCGTTGTGGTTCATATTTATGCTAAAATGAGGCATTTTCGCTCCCAACTATGAACTAACGAACCTAAGGACTCATTTTAACCTATTAAATGATTAATATGATTAATTTTAACTTGCTAAGACTTGATCCGATCTATTTATTCACATTAGAGACTTGTTTGGTCGTTGTGGTTCATATTTATGCTAAAATGAGGCATTTTCGCTCCCAACTATGAACTAAAGAACCTAAGAACTCATTTTTAGGCTAATATGACACTTTCGCTCCCAACTTTGAACTAACAAACCTAAACACTCATTTTAATCCTTTTAAATGATTAATATGATTAGTTTTAACTTTCCTAGACTCAATCCAATCAATTTATGCCATTTGAGACTTGTTTGGTTCGTTATGGTTCATATTTATGCTAAAATGAGACATCTTCGCTCCCAACTTTGAACTAACGAACCTAAGAACTCATTTCAATCTAATTACACGGTCCATATGATTGGTTTTAACTTTCCTAGACTCAATCCAATCAATTTATGCACATTTGAGACTTGTTTGGTAGTTATGGTTCATATTTATGCTAAAATGAGGCATTTTCGCTCCCAACTATGAACTAACGAACCTAAGGACTCATTTTAACCTTTTAAATGATTAATATGATTAATTTTAACTTTCCAAGACTCGATCTGATCTATTTATTCACATTAGAGACTTGTTTGGTCGTTGTGGTTCATATTTATGCTAAAATGAGGCACTTTCGCTCCCAACTATGAACTAAAGAACCTAAGAACTCATTTTTAGGCTAATATGACACTTTCGCTCCCAACTTTGAACTAACAAACCTAAACACTCATTTTAATCCTTTTAAATGATTAATATGATTAGTTTTAACTTTCCTAGACTCAATCCAATCAATTTATGCCATTTGAGACTTGTTTGGTCGTTATGGTTCATATTTATGCTAAAATGAGACATCTTCGCTCCCAACTTTGAACTAACGAACCTAAGAACTCATTTCAATCTAATTTCACGATCCATATGATTGGTTTTAACTTTCCTAGACTCAATCCAATCAATTTATGCACATTTGAGACTTGTTTGGTAGTTATGGTTCATATTTATGCTAATTTAGTCAACTAAGGTCAATTTAGGTCAATTTATTCAACTAAGGTCAATTTAACCCGCTCGTTTTGATTTAGGTCATTCTAGCTCAAGATTAGGAGACATGTTAATTAGCGCAACACTAGGAGAAAACGCACAACTCACCAAAAGTAAATACGTGCGTTATTTTCCGATTCTGAGAACTTCTGAAAAGAGACAAATCACCGAAAGCTTCTGAAAATTTTTGACTCGGAGATCTCAAGTCATCTGCACAGAAAGTTAGAAAACTTCGGTCAGGAACAAAAGTAAGATGTGGAAGTACAGTAAGAATTAAAGAAAGCTAGAAAAGTATAGTCATGAACACAATTGAAGTATAAAATAAGAATTAAAGATGTGGAAGTACAAACTACACCTTCCTAAATGCTAGAAAAGATACATTTAATCTGATATTCAGTTAGCTAGAATTACCTATTCCCATAAGCCAATTCATCTTATTCATTTACGGTTTATAACCCAAATTCCTTCCCTATGATCTGTACGCATATGATTAGTATTATTTGCATCTTCCTCCTCCGGTAACGGTTGAACAGCCGTTGATAACAGGGGTGTTTCATCGTACTTGTCATACTCATCTTCATCCACAACATCATCAATACCCAGAATATTTCTCTTGCCTTGGGCAACTGCACGCCATATAGGATCAACATTGTCTACCACATAGAAAATTTGCTTAGCTTGTGATGCTAGAATGAATGGCTCGTCACTATCACTTAATCGATCAAAGTTAACCAATGTTAAACCCGGAAAAATTTCATCTTGTTTCACCCCATTATGGTTGTTGGCCCACTTGCACCGGAATACAGGGATCGTAAATTTGTTGTAATCAAGCTCCCATATTTCTTCGATAACACCATAATATGATTGTGTCGCATCAACCGGTCTTCTATCCTTGGCGCTTGCATAGACCCTAGATGCTGCAACATGCTTCACTCCACTATTCTGCACCACACTCTTTTCATCTTGTCTTCTAGTGTAGAATGTGAACCCATTGATATCATACCCTTCATAAGACAGAACACATAGTCGAGGACCTCGAGCTAACCACTGGACCATTTCAGAAACATCTAGATTTTTTTTCATTTCCTCGGCTACTTCCTTCTTAAACCAATCAACAAATGTGCGATTATGTTCTTGCATCAACGCTCTTTCCTTCAACTTAGGATTCTTTTGTTGCAATTCTAGCAAATGCTTATCTATGTAAGGATTGACCTCGGTAAGATGCTGCAACACACAAAGATGTGCCTTATTCTACCTTTCAGATGGAGGCGAGATCACATTTTTACCAATTACCCCATGCCCTTCAAGCCTCCCTGCATGACGAGATTTTGAAAGACCTATTTGCTCAAGCCTTGATAAGAATTCAGCTACATATTGAGATATCTCTTCCTCAAGGACTCCCCGAATGATACTACCCTCCGGCCTTGCCCGATTCTTTGTTTTGTCCTTTAAATGCCCAAAAAATCTCTCAAAAGGATACATCCATCTTAAGAACACCGGACCACATAACTTGATTTCTCGAACTAAATGGACAATTAAGTGCACCATAATATCAAAGAAAGATGGTGGAAAGTACATTTCAAATCGACACAAAGTTTCAACAATATCATTGTGCAAAGAATCTAATTTCTCCGGATCAATCACTTTAGCACATATAGAATTGAAAAACACACAAAATTTTGTTATAACATGTCTCACGTGTTTCGGCAATATCCCACGAAGTGCAATTGGCAAAAACACATTAATCATTACATGGCAATCATGAGACTTCATACCAACCAACCTAAGGTTCGAGAGAGATAGTAGGCGCTTTACATTCGACGAATATCCCGAGGGAACCTTAATTCCATGTAAGCACTCACAAAACTACTTCTTCTCCTTTCTTGACATTGTGTAACACGCTGGAGGCAAATAAGTCTTAGTACCACCCGCACCAGATTTTTCAACAGGCCACAAATCTGGTCGAATATTCCTCTTTTTCATATCTTTCCGCACATTCTCGTTGTCCTTAGTCTTTCCAGGCATGTTTAGCAAAGTCCCAATGATAGCATCGCACACATTTTTCTCAATGTGCATTACATCGAGACAATGCCTAACCGACAAATCTCTCCAGTAGGGAAGATCCCATAATGGAGATACTTTCTTCCACAAAACACCCTTTTTAGACTTGGACTTGTAGCACTTGCCGTATTTGGTTTCAACATTTTTTATTCGTTCATAAACCTGTGATCCTGTCAAAGGCGTACGAGCTACTCTTTCCTCGGTGAACCCATTGAATTCTTTCCTCTTCTTACGATAAGGGTGATATCGACTGAGGTGCTTCCTGAAATCTGGGTAAACATTTTTCTTAAAATTATGCAACCATGTGGGCTTCATGTCCTCTTCACATATAGGGCATGCTTGTTCTCCTTTGGTTTTGTATCCAGACAAGTTTCCATATGCCGAAAAATCATTTATGGTACAAAAAACCATAGCTCGCAATGTAAAGCTTGAATTGGTGTGTGCATCGAACATTGAAACACCTTCATTCCACAATAATTTCAAATCATCTATGAGTGGAGCCAGGTACACATCTATGTCATTTCCAGGTTGCTTAGGCCCCGAGATGAGGAGTGATAACATGATATGCTTCCGCTTCATACACATCCATGGAGGAAGATTATAAATTGCTAGAAGAACCGGCCATGTGCTTGTTGACTGCTTAGAGTTCCATATGGATTCACACCATCTGCACATAAAGCAAGCCTTAGATTTCTAACCTCCTTACCAAATTCAGGATATTTCTTATCAATATTTCTCCATTGAACAGAATCTGCAGGATGTCGAAGGAGTCCATCTTTCTTCCTCACTTCCGCATGCCACCTTAAGTTTTTTGCTTGTTTCTTCAATGAAAACATACGCTCAAACCTAGGTATGATTGGAAGATACCACAAAGACTTAGCAGGCGGGCCCCTCTTAGCTGAATTTGCCCCTTTACGTTTGTAACGAGATGCGCCGCATGTTGGACACTCATCCAAATGTTCATGCTCTTTTCTGTAAAGCATACAATCATTTGGGCAAGCATCTATCTTGTCGACCTCTAAGCCTAAGGGACACATCAATTTCCTGGCATAATAGGTAGAGGTGGGGATATCATTCCCTTCCGGCAAAAATTCACCTACCCAGTCCAATAAGGTGTCAAAGTGTTCATCTCTCCAACCACCTTTACATTTGAGGTTGTAAAGTATTGACACACATTCCAACTTGCTGAATTTTATACAACCGGGATACAAAGGAGTTTCAGCCAAATCGAACTCCATAATTAGCTCCTAATAAAAGAATGTGAATTTACGAGAATCAATTCAGAGAAATATACCGCCAAATTAGCCGTCGTTCAACTTTCAATTTCAGACAAATTTTCATATCTATGGGCTCGATCAACCGCTAAAATGATGAAGTTCCATATCTTAAGCAAAGAAGTTCCAGTTTCTATGAAGTTCCAATTCCGTAATTGAGCAAAAACGATGAAGTTCAAGCATCTTTTGCTGCGTCTCCGCTTGAGTAATTAAAGGAGCTCTTTATAGCTGGGAAGTCGAACGTCGCCGGTGGAGTTTAAGGAGAGTTGAGGCGAACGTCGTAGGTAGAGTTTGGGGAGAACCGCTAGACTAACCAACTATATGAACTATAGTCGCAAGTATAGGGATCGTCCCAAAGAAACGATGGTTCTCGAGTTTAAATGTCAAGCTAGTTCGAACAAGAAGTTTGATTTGAATTATCACTAAGAAGCTAAACTAAGAATTAAACTAGATTGAATCAAGGAAGGGAAACGTTAGGGAGATGGGGATAGTCTAGGGATCGGGGGAAATGAACTACCATCTAGTAATCATGAATGATGAAATGAAATAGCACATAGGGGAATGAAACCAAATGACGTGCTCGCCACCTCTCGGATGGAGCACGCGAAGCAACCTAGCCTATAGAAGAGCTTTCGCATAGTCCTAAGCTAGATAAGCTTGCATATAGTAGGAACTATCATTCACTTGCATGAATTAGGCTCACAATGTCTTGCCAAACCTAAATCATACATTCCAATCAAATTCAATCAACTAGCATTTGCAACTACTACTCAATTGATCATGGAAAATCCTAGCACTAAATCAATTTAATCACATCAATCATTCATCAATCAAATCATCAAGTTCCCCTAATTAGGCCCCTAGATTCTCCTCTTTCCCTAACCTAATTCTACTCACTAATCATACTAGAAATCAAGAAATCCATTAATTCTAGACTAGCAAGCATGGAATTGAAAGATTAGAAAGAGAGAATCAAAGACTAGAACAATCAATTGAACAATCAACAAGAGAATTAAGGATCAAAGTAACTAAAGTAAAATCAAGAAAAATTCAAGAATTGAAGGAATTATAGAACAATCAACAATCACAACAAAAGCAAGAATTAAGAAATTGAATTGAATTGCACAAAATTAGAAGAAGAGTTTAGAGAATTACAAATTGATGCTTCAATAGAGGAGAGTTTCTCTCTCTAGAAATGACGAAAAACTAACTTTGAGAATCTAAAATTGTCAACTAAAAATTCTACACTTAACAAAATAAACGAAAAATCTATTTATAAGTTTCCCCAAATAGAAGCCAAAATTCGAATAAGAGCAGCCCGCGCAGCCATTCGGTCGCACTGACCCTCTGTGCAACCGAACATAAAAGAATCATTCGAGCAAACACTGGGACCTTTGTGAGAGAAGGCAGCGAAGAACACTTCCTTCGTTATGTGCGACCGAACGAGGAACCTTGTTCGGTCGAATGGGGTTTCTTTGGCTCATATCTCCTCTGCAGTATGATTCGCTCGAACAAAAGGGCCTGTGTGGGCGCACAACTCTTGTGCGGTCGAGTAGAAAACCTTGTGCGGTCGCATCCCAAATTAGAGACATTCTGCCTCCAAAAATCAATCCTGTGCGACCGAACAACAGAGCACGTTCGCTCGCACAAAACCTGTGCTGTCGAGTAGAAGACCTGTGCGGTCGCTTTCCAAATTTGAGACATTCTGCCTCCAAAAATCCATTATGTGCGACCGAACAACAGAGCACGTCCGATCGCACAGAACTGGATAGTCCTTGATGCCCATTTTCACTCCTCTGTTCGGGCGCACAAACCATCACTCGATCGCACAAGCCCTGTTTTGGCTTGATTCTACTTGTTTTCCATCACTTTTCATCATAATCACATATAAAGCACAAGACGGAACGAAACTTATAAAATTCACACAAAAGGCTATAAAAACTATAAAAAAGCATAAAAACTAACATAAAATCCTAAGCTAAGAGCGACATAAATGTCGCTCATCAAACTCCCCCAAGCTAAGCGTTTGCTAGTCTCTAGCAAACTAAACTCAACTAGGAAAGAAAGAGCAACTATTGGAATCCTAAAAAGTAACAAAAACAAAAAACCAGCAAATCTAATCAAGGCAAGACTAAAAATGAAAAGCACAAACCAAGAAAAGAAAGAAAGAAAAGAAGAAGAAAAGAAAAGAGAAGAAAAGAAATTAAACTACAAAATCCAAGATAGGGCCTTTATTATGGAACGAGTATAAAAGAACACTAATATTACCAATCAAATAAATGAATACACGCTAACTAATGTCCTAAATCGAGTGAAAGATTCAAGTGCCAAGCAAAGTGAACTAAGGGTGAACACTAATCAATTCCCCTTCAACCGAGCATACCACGTCAAATCTCTAAATCTTTTCCACCCTTGAGAGTAGCGCCTCGAGACACTGCGAAGGCACCGGAGAAAATAAGATAGGCTACCCGACATCCCATTCCATAAACTTGACCAAATCCTCCCTCCACCGACAATGACTCAACTCTAAAGGGTCAAGAGGACTTCTTAGGGTGTAACGTAGGCTAGGGGTAAGGTGTGGAACAAATTTGGTAATTTGGTGCTCATACCTAAAGTGAAGCGCAATGATAGAACTCAACTCAAGCAAAACGAACCAAATACAAACTCATACCACTTATTTGGGGTACCCCCAAGCTTATTCAACAACAATTCTAAACTAAAACTCTTTTTGCACTTTTCTTGATTTGATTTTCTCTTTTTTTTTGTGTTTCAAATGAAACTTTTCTCATTGCCTTGTTTTTCTCTATTTTTGGCTTTTTCAAAACTTTTATTTCTCACATTTTTTGCTTTTGCATCATTTATTCACTATATACAACACATTTTCCAAACTTTGCCATTCATACCAATAAACATCATTGCTCAAATATGCATAATCATTCCAAAACTAACAAGCATCATAACTCTAAGCTTCACTATCACTTCTAAGGGTGAAAACAAAACAAAGGCTATTAGGCTTGTAATGTGCTCATAAGAAATGAAGGGGCAAGGCTCAAATGGCTAGCAAGGGGGCAAATGCAAACAAAAATATATGAGAAAAAATAGAAAATAAAGTCCTAAACTAAAAAGAAAAATATTCACCGAAAGAAATGCCTGTATCGTCCCCTAAAGTAGTTCGGTCGTGGTCTCGGGAAGGAAATAGTCAAATTCGGGAAGTAAGAAAGTCAATGCCAAGGATCCATGCCACTCAAAATATATGAATATGTTTTTGGGCTAATTTGAACATGAACCTCACATGGGAGAAAATACCACTCTCTCCGGTTTCAAATCACTAGAGAGATCGACACCATCTTACCACAAGCCAAGGGTTCAAGACGCATGCTACCCAAAGTTCTAACCAACTTCCTTAACACCAAATCCTAAATTCGACCCAAGACATTAAAAACAGTGTAAACATCTACCAATTGGGAATAAAAGCATTCTAGTCTACAAGTTCCAATTTTATTTGCCCAAATCAAGAATATTGCCTAAGAAAACCTAGAAAAACTTGCCTCGACAAAAGGAAAGGAAAAAGAAGAAAAGAAAGAAAAAGGAAGAGAATAAGAAAACACACCAAAAAAGAAAACAAAAAGAAACAAACAAAACAAACGAAAAGAAAAGAAACTAAAATCAAACTAAAAACAAAGAAACTAACATATACAAGTGCACATAATGGTATGGTTTCCAAGACACGAGCATCACAAATAGGCAACTACACAACAAAACTCCCCCCAAGCTAGAATTAGGCCATGTCCTCAAGGCCTAAAACTAAACAAGGAGGGGCACAACTACCCATCCAACCAAATGCCCCATATGCAAGATGCCCGTCCCAAAGAATGCATGTGAGATAGAAGGATATTACCGGAAATGTCGTGGGAGCAAGTCCCGCAAAGAACCGGTAAAAGCCGAACAAACTCACCAAAGTATCGACGAACAAGGCATAGGTGGAAAGTGGGAACCCACAGCAACGAAACCAAACCAAAAGCATGCAAAGAAGCCGTGGGGTGCCTCCCGGAAGCGCTCGTTTAACGTAATTAGCTTGACAGATCCCCCCAAATTCATGGGGGGTCTTTGAGGTCCAAGGTAGCAAAAGATCCAATAGAGTCTCCCAAGTAATAGTGTTTGAGCCGATGCCCATTCACTTTGAAGGACTCGGAATCATCATTCCGAATCTCGATAGCACCATGGGGGAAAACCCAAATAACATCAAACGGACCGCTCCACCGGGATTTTAGTTTTCCCGGGAACAACTTCAAGCGAGAGTTATAAAGGAGGACCTTCTCCCCCTCCTTGAACTCTCTCTTCTCAATCTTGGCATCATGATATTGTTTAGAACGCGCCTTGTAGATGCTCGCCGAGTCATAGGCAGTCATGCGGAGCTCTTCTAACTCATGGAGATCGAGCAAGCGCCGCTCACCCGCACTAGTGAGCTCGAAATTCAAAGTTTTGATGGCCCACATGGCCTTGTGCTTAAGCTCCACCGGCAAGTGGCAATTCTTGCCATAAACAAGTTGTAGGGAGTCATCCCAATTGGCGTCTTGAAAGACGTTCTATATGCCCATAAGGCGTCATCAAGTTTGATTGACCAATCCTTGCGGTTCTTGGCAACCGACTTCTCCAAAATAGACTTGATCTCCCTATTGGTGACCTCCACTTGGCCGCTAGTTTGAGGATGATAGCCCACACCAACTTTGTGATGAACACCATACTTCCCCAAGAGAGCGCCATTCAAATGTCGCTCATCACTCTTACCTTACGTTCATGAGTAAGCATCAAGCGACAAAGGAATTAGGCAATGCACACTTGTCCCTAAGGACAAGTGGGAGACTGAAGGAAATAATGCCCTTGGTCCAAGTATGCATTCATTGCTAAGTCTAATAAATGCGGTTCAGTATTAATTGATTAAACAAGTTAATAATTCAGTGAGATCAAGTGAGCTGAATGCCTAGCTAGAGGTCACTTCAGTTCAAGTGGAATTAATAATATTAATCCACCACTAGTGGAAAAAACATCAAAGGTGGCTACTTAAAAGTTGCCCTTATTTAACAAGTGCAACCTTTAATTGACCAAAAATAAAAAAATCAAAAAAATAAACACTGACATCCCTCATTTGGGGGAAGGGAATGAAGGAAATAATGCCCTTGGTCCAAGTATGCATTCTATGTTAAGTCTAATAAATGCGGTTCAGTATTAATTAACAAGTTAATAATTCAGTGAGATCAAGTGAGCTGAATGCCTAGCTAGAGGCCGCTTCAGTTCAAGTGGAATTAATGATATTAATCCACAGCTTACTCTTGACTGAACCCGTAGGGTCACACAAATAGTACGTAAACGGATCAAGTATTTAATGGCATTAAATACTCTATCTATGGATATTCGGAACCGACGGATCTTGGTTTCAGTGGGAGCTGAGATCGTCACAGGCAAGAAATGAATACTCCGGAAACGATGATATTGCCGGAAACGGAAATATGGATCGTATCGGAAATATAAATATTATCCAAGTCGTAGATGTTGCCGGAAACGGAAACATGGTACGTATTGGAAAATATTATCGGAAATGGAAATATTGCCAGAATCGGAAATATTGCCGGAAACGGAAATATTGTCAGAATCGGAAATATTACCGGAATCGGAAAATAATTCCGGAAACGGAAATATTAAATATTTGTTCGAAACGGAAATTAATTCCGGAATCGGAAATGTTAAATATTGTTCGTATCGGAAATGAATTCCGGAATCGGAAATTTAATCGGAAGCGCATCGTACGAATAAGCATCGGACGAGGCCTGCCGGACGAGGCCCAGCACGAAGCCAGGCCATCGCCCAGCAAGCCAAGCGCGCCGCACAAACAGCCACGCTAGGCCCAGCGCTAGGCCAGGCCCAGCAGGCCGCGCAGCGCGCACAGCGCGCACAGCGCGCGCGAGAGCTGCGTGGGCTTGCAGCTCGCGCAGGCCTCGCTGCGTGGGCTGCTGCTCGCGCGCACGCATGGGCGGCCCATCGTGGCTGCCGTGCGTGTGTGTGCAAGTGTTTGTGTTCGTGCACGTTTCCTAAAACATGCAGAGTTCGGTTAATGATTAAATTCCTAATTCTATTTGATAAATTAATTAAATTAGAGTTCTTGTAGGATTCTAAGTTTAATTAATTTGTATCTGAATAGGATTTCGATTCCCTTTCCATACCCCTATAAATATGAGGCTAGGGCTCACAATTTATAACGAGTTTCAAAGTATTCAAAGTGAGTTTTTGAGAGAAAAATTCAAACACACATCTTGCTCAAATTGCCGAAATTTTCTAGTACCTTAAGAGCGATTCTAGTTGGTCAATCTTAAGGCGGATCCGGACGTGCTGTGGACTATCTACGGAGGGACGACACTTGGAGTCCTAAAGACTTGTTCTTGTTCGGTTCGGGCGCAGCTAGGGAGGGCACGCAACAAAGAGTATGCATCTAAATTATGCTATATGATTATGTGTAAATAATATGTAGTCCTGGGTTAATGGTTGTTTCCGCATGATTTATGCAATGTCATATGTATCATAACCTAAAAGTGGTATCAGAGCCCCTTATTATTTTCATAATCTAAATTGCATGAACATGGTTAAATATTACAAATTTGCAAGAATTAAAAGGGGTGATTAATTTTCGTAATTGTTAATTAATTGCAAATTGCGTTTATTTAATTATACGTACGCAGTTTTTCGGCAGTTTCTTCGTTACTCATCCAAATCGAGTGATTTTTGTGTCAATTCCGCATGTAAAAGGCATTCTAAAATTTTGACAAAAAAAGTATTTTTCTGCCGAACCCAGAATTCTCAAATTCGAAGCCTAACTATGACTTTTCGAAGGTTTTAGTTTTTCGAATGCAAAATTTCGTAAATTTAAGATGTTAAATTAAATATTTGCGATTCTTGTTGATAAATCTTGAATTTTTGATTGACCTAATGCATATGTTTAACAAGTTTGAATGCCTAGTCTTGTTAATTATGCAATCTAATTTGTAATTATGATTAATTTGTTGAAAATTAGAATAATTTAGAATTAATTTAATTTTCATAATTAATTGTAATTTAATTAGAAACCTATGATTAAAAACCACCATAAAAATTGTAAATTTATGATAAATTTTAAATTTGTATGACCTAGACTTGAATCCATAACAATCGGAAATCAATTGAATAATAAATTTTCGATTTTTCGCCCTAAAATTATGAAATTAATAATATTTATTAATTTGTCATTAATTTTATAAATTTTAAATTTTTATGCGATTCGTTCATATAACTTGCACGCACAAAGCAATGGACGCTTCGTGTTACCCTTAAGGGGTGTTGTATAATGCGGGCAAGCGTCCATTTTAAATTTATTATACAACACCCCTTAAGGGTAACACGAAGCGTCCATTGCTTTGTGCGTGCAAGTTATATGAACGAATCGCATAAAAATTTAAAATTTATAAAATTAATGACAAATTAATAAATATTATTAATTTCATAATTTTAGGGCGAAAAATCGAAAATTTATTATTCAATTGATTTCCGATTGTTATGGATTCAAGTCTAGGTCATACAAATTTAAAATTTATCATAAATTTACAATTTTTATGGTGGTTTTTAATCATAGGTTTCTAATTAAATTACAATTAATTATGAAAATTAAATTAATTGCGGGCAAGCGTCCATTTTAAATTTATTATACGCTTCGTTTTGAATGTTTAATTTGAAAATTTCAGTTCACGTAATTTTAATTAATTTTAAAATTAATAATTTAAATTATTTTCTTGGATTTTAATTTTGAATATTGTAATTATAATAAATTTTATTTATTCTAATTATTTTACTAAAATTAAAATCATGAATTAATTTAAATACGACTGAAATTAAATTAAACTTTTTGGATTCAATTATAAATTTATATGAGCTTTAAATTTTAATTAAATTTGTATGTTTCCGGTTAGACTAGAAATACATTTTTATGTTTAAAATTAGTAAAGCATATGAATTTATTGGTTTAAGTGGGAGCGCTTTTTAGTCATAAACTCTTGATTAGGTCTACAAATCCTTAAGGTTAAAACAACTTGATTAGAATTAATAAGGACTGAATAATTGGTAGATTATTGGTGCCCTTGATTAATTGCTGCAAATGTTTACGTGATGCATAATGTGTTTTACTAACCAGCTATGTGGGCCATTCATGATAATGAATGGGTGAATGGTATATATTGTATATGTACTGTTTTGCAGGTTATAAGTGACTAGTATGGCCCAAATAGGATAGAAAATATGGTCTGCGTACCATTAATTTGAATGTAATTGGTCTAAAGTACTAAAGTTATTTTTCAAATTCAAATATGGTCTGCGTACCATCAAATAGTTGTAATTAGTTATAGCTTATCCTATTTGAAGAAAATGGTGCCTCCCACGGAGATTTTCAAGACGGACTTTGAAGTAAAAGCTTCAAGATGAAGTCGGGCCATACTAGATCACATTTATCTTATGCATGTTTTAAGTTATTTATTGTTTTAAATATGTCTTAGAATGCATGAGATCAAAAGCTTGATTATGTTGCATGATTAAGGATTTTAGTTCACTTAAAATCTAACCAACATAGTAAGAGCCTTAAGTTCCAAACTTAAAAATTGAGTTAAAAGGTGCCATGCCAAAATATACACTTGCTTGGATATCCTTTACATCAATCTAGTAATAGTTTTCGCTCAGCGAGGTGTTACTTATTGGTCCTAAAGGGGCAAGGTACACAAATAATTGTGAGTACATGTTAGTTTTGGTGAAACTCAACGATATAAGTAAGGAGTCCTTTTATGTCGTGGCAAAATCGATAGGTTTACCTAATAAGTTCTTAGACGTACCTATCAACCAAGAATAGTTTCTAGACTATTAGCAAAAGGCTTTTGCTTACCTAAGATGTTCTAGGATTAAGTCGACAAACTGTGCTTAGTTCTTCAATGATTTTAGGATCTTGGAATCATTTTATTCACACCTGCCGGAACACATAATTTGAATAAAATGCTTAATAAACATTGAATTATGCATGTATGCTAGAATTTAAGTTTATTAAGAGAAACTGTGAATGGTTATTTATTTGTTTATTCTTTTCAATTGTAGTTTTAATATGGCAAACAACAATCAAAACATCATCATGGGTTCTGAGCTTATGGTCAAGCTAAACCTGACAAATTTTCTTGAATGGGAAGCTAAGCTAGTTGAAATAGTCAAACTCAATGGACTTGAGTATGTACTGTCACATCCCATGCCAAGCTACTATGCCAGAGACATGACCCCTGAGAGATTTTACGCCTGGGATGCGGATCTCAAAAAGGTTATGAGTCTCATGCTGAACAATATCCCTGATGATTGGGCTAAAAGGTTTGTAGCCTATGAACCTTTTACGCTCATCAAGAATCTGAGGGATATCTGTCGTGGAAGTACGGAGGACAGGGACCTGAACGTCCATGAGTTGATTGAATCAATGTCTGGTCTAAAGGTTAGTTCTCCCAACAGGTGTTATAGGATGGAGGTCCAAGAAACACATGTTCAGCTCCTTCGCACTAAACAGGGGGTAGGCGTCCCACTGAGGTTCCATGTGGATCTTATGTGTTCATATTTTGATCGCCTAAGTCTACTAGGAACACCAATAAGCGAAAGGATGGCAGTCTCTGTCTTGCTCAATTCACTACACAGTGGGTTTGGTCGCTTCAAGCAACTATACCTAAGTGAACCAAGAGAAGAAACAGTTGCAGAATTTATTCACCTTGTCAGAAAGGCTGAAATAGTACTGGACTGTGAAGCCAAAGATTTACTCAAGGCTAGAAAGAGACCATTCAAGAAAGGTGGAAAGTCCAAGGGCAATGCTAAATCAAAGCAGGACAAGTCCACATCAAGCTGTCTTTATTGTGATGGAATAGGCCATTACAAAAGAGAATGTCCAAAGCTAAAGGAAGATCAGAAGAACGGAACAGTCGTTCCATCTTCAAGTATTTTCGTTATAGACTGTATACTTGCTAATTCAACTTCTTGGGTATTAGATACAGGTTGTGGCTCACACTTATGTTCCAATCCACAGG
This sequence comes from Spinacia oleracea, assembly GCF_020520425.1. Classification (NCBI taxonomy): domain Eukaryota; kingdom Viridiplantae; phylum Streptophyta; class Magnoliopsida; order Caryophyllales; family Amaranthaceae; genus Spinacia; species Spinacia oleracea. The sequence continues at coordinate 80,345,031 of NC_079490.1, forward strand.
GACTAAGAAGAAGTAGAAAGTTAAGCAAGGGTGAAGTCGACCTACGAGTGGGAAATGGAGCACGGATTGCTGCATTAGCTGTAGGAACTTACTATTTGTCGTTGCCCTCCGGGCTAGTTTTGGAACTGGAAGAATGTTTCCATGTTCCAAGTCTTACTAAAAACATCATTTCAGTTTCTTGCTTAGATGCTAAGGGATTTTCCTTTTTAATAAAAGACAATAGTTGTTCGTTTTATTTTAAAGAGATGTTTTATGGATCTGCTAGATTAGTCAATGGACTTTATTTATTAGATCACGACAAACAAGTATATAACATAAATACCAAAAAGGCCAAAAAGGATGATTCAGATCTCACCTATCTGTGGCATTGTCGATTAGGCCATATAAACTTGAAACGCTTAGAAAGACTTCAAAGGGAAGGAATTCTAGAACCATTTGACTTAGAGGATTATGGTAAATGCGAATCATGTTTACTTGGCAAAATGACAAAGCAACCTTTCTCTAAAGTTGGAGAAAGAGCAAATGAACTATTGGGTTTAATCCATACAGATGTATGTGGACCAATGAGTACAAATGCTAGAGGTGGTTTCAGCTACTTTATCACTTTCACTGATGACTTCAGTAGGTATGGTTATGTCTACCTAATGAAGCATAAGTCTGAATCCTTTGACAAATTCAAGGAATTTCAGAGTGAAGTAGAGAATCAATTAGGCAAGAAGATTAAGGCACTGCGGTCTGATAGAGGCGGTGAATATCTGAGCTATGAATTTGATGACCATCTGAAAGAATGTGGAATTCTATCAGAATTGACTCCTCCAGGAACACCACAATGGAATGGTGTGTCAGAACGGAGAAACAGAACCTTGCTAGACATGGTCAGGTCAATGATGGGTCAGGCCGAACTTCCATTAGAATTTTGGGGACATGCACTAAATACAGCTGCACTCACTATAAATAGAGCTCCGTCTAAAGCTGTCGAAAAGACTCCATACGAATTATGGTTTGGAAAGCCTCCAAATGTGTCTTTTCTTAAGATTTGGGGATGTGAAGTATACGTCAAACGATTAATTTCAGACAAACTTCATCCAAAATCTGACAAATGTATCCTTGTGGGCTATCCAAAGGAAACAAAGGGGTATTACTTCTACAATACATCTGAGAACAAAGTGTTTGTTGCTCGAGATGGTGTCTTTTTGGAGAAGGATCACATTTCCAAAATGACAAGTGGGAGAAAAGTAGACCTCGAAGAAATTCGAGTCGAACAACAAACTCTAGAGAATGCTCAAGATGACATTCAAAATGAAACTCAGAGATCTTTAGAAGAATCTGGTGAGAATCATGGTCAATCTAGAAATGTTACCCCGCGTAGATCGCAAAGATATAGATCTCAACCGGAAAGGTACTTAGGTATTTTGACGAACGAGAGCTATGACGTTCTATTACTTGAAAGTGATGAACCTGCGACTTACAAACAAGCTATGACGAGCCCTAGCTCCAAGCAGTGGCAAGAAGCCATGCAATCTGAATTAGACTCCATGTCTGAAAACCAAGTATGGGATTTGGTCGATTTGCCAGATGGCTACCAAGCCATTGGAAGCAAATGGGTTTTCAAACTGAAAAAGGACAAGGATGGGAAACTTGAAGTTTTCAAAGCTAGATTGGTTGCAAAAGGTTACAGGCAAGTCCACGGTGTGGATTACGATGAAACCTTTTCACCAGTTGCAATGCTAAAGTCTATTCGAATAATGTTAGCAATCGCTGCATATTACGATTACGAAATATGGCAGATGGATGTCAAAACTGCTTTCTTAAACGGCATTTTAACAGAAACTGTGTTTATGACACAGCCTGAAGGTTTTGAGGATCCAAAGAATGCTAAGAAGGTATGCAAGCTAAAGAAGTCAATCTACGGATTGAAGCAGGCATCCAGGAGCTGGAATATACGTTTTGATGAAGCAGTCAGTGACTTTGGTTTCATCAAGAACGCAGACGAATCTTGTGTATACAAGAAGGTCAGTGGGAGCAAAATTTCTTTCCTAGTATTATATGTCGACGACATATTGCTCATCGGAAATGACATTCCTATGTTGAACTCTGTCAAGATTTGGCTTGGGAAATGTTTTTCGATGAAGGATCTAGGAGAAGCACAGTACATATTGGGCATCAAGATTTACAGAGATAGATCTAAAAGGATGATTGGACTTAGTCAAAGCACTTATATCAATAAGGTGCTTGATAGGTTCAAGATGGCGGACTCCAAGCGAGGCTACCTACCCATGTCTCATGGAATGACTCTAAGCAAGACTCAGTGCCCAAAAACACTTGATGAGCGTAGACGAATGAATGGGATTCCATATGCATCATTGATTGGTTCAATAATGTATGCTATGATATGTACACGCCCGGATGTTGCGTACGCACTCAGTGCTACGAGCAGATACCAGTCAGACCCAGGAGAGGCGCATTGGACTGCTGCCAAGAATATTCTGAAGTACCTGAAAAGGCACAAAGATGACTTCCTGGTCTATGGTGGAGATGATGAATTAATTGTTAAAGGCTATACGGACGCAAGTTTCCAAACCGACAAAGATGATTTTAGATCACAGTCTGGGTTTGTCTTCTGCCTCAACGAAGGAGCAGTAAGCTGGAAAAGTGCTAAGCAAAGCACCATTGCGGATTCTACAACTGAAGCGGAGTACATTGCTGCACATGAAGCAGCAAAGGAAGCTATATGGCTAAGGAAGTTCATAGGTGAACTTGGTGTAGTCCCCTCCATTAAAGGACCAATAGCCCTGTATTGTGATAATAACGGAGCTATTGCACAGGCAAAAGAGCCTAGACACCACCAGAGAGTCAAGCATGTACTTCGTAGATTTCACCTTCTACGAGAGTTCGTTGAAAGAAAAGAAGTCGAGATAAGCAAAATTCGAACTGATGACAACATATCAGATCCATTAACTAAACCTCTGCCGCAGGCGAAGCACAACTCGCACACTGCAGCTATGGGAATCAAGCATATTGGAGAATGGCTTTGATGTCTCTGTTTAATGTTTTGAAGTTTTAGAGTTTAAATCTTTGTAAAACATTATTGGTTAATCATTCACAATAAATGAAATGAATTCATTTTTCCATTTAATTTGTGGTTTATTAAATGATGAGTCCCTTCAATTTGACGATATATTCAAGATAGACTGTCAGGACCAGTCCCGTGACTAAGAAATATCTATCAAGTGAACTTGAATGTCAAAGGTTGAAAATGGTCCCTAATCGGAGTTTTCTATAAAATTGGACGCATAGAAAACGTTAGACGATTAGAATGCAAGATGACTAGTAGTTCTGTTTCTTGAACTATGTGGACATGGCAATGTCATAATCATTTGCATAGATACTTACTTTGGGAAGACTAGTATCGGACAAGACCTATGAAACTTTACTGTAAGAGATGAAAATCTGTCATAAGTAAATTTCATTAAATTATTAGACACTAAATCCTCAATACCTGAATGATTTGAGATTACTTGTTTGAGAACTGGTTGCTTTGACGTTGACCAACCGTCGCACCGTAAAAGGAGGCTATAAAGGCAACGCTCAGGTAATCACCTATCAAACGAAGTCTAATCTCAAGATCGCAAGATTGGGATTGTCCTCCCATAAATCGGGATGAGATGCTTAAAAGTTGTACAAGGCCACTCGGAGAGCTAGAAACTGTGAAATGCATGGCCGTGCTCGGATGAATCATAGGCTATGATTATCTGTTTATTTGATCAGTTGAACTCTGAAACCGAGGAACACCTCTGGACATAATAAGGATGACAACTCTTACCTTATGTTCAAGAGCAAGTATCGAGCGACAAAGGAATTAGGAAATGCACACTTGTCCCTAAGGACAAGTGGGAGACTGAAGGAAATAATGCCCTTGGTCCAAGTATGCATTCTATGTTAAGTCTAATAAATGCGGTTCAGTATTAATTAACAAGTTAATAATTCAGTGAGATCAAGTGAGCTGAATGCCTAGCTAGAGGCCGCTTCAGTTCAAGTGGAATTAATGATATTAATCCACAGCTTACTCTTGACTGAACCCGTAGGGTCACACAATACGTAAACGGATCAAGTATTTAATGGCATTAAATACTCTATCTATGGATATTCGGAACCGACGGATCTTGGTTTCAGTGGGAGCTGAGATCGTCACAGGCAAGAAATGAATACTCCGGAAACGATGATATTGCCGGAAACGGAAATATGGATCGTATCGGAAATATAAATATTATCCAAGTCGTAGATGTTGCCGGAAACGGAAACATGGTACGTATTGGAAAATATTATCGGAAATGGAAATATTGCCAGAATCGGAAATATTGCCGGAAACGGAAATATTGTCAGAATCGGAAATATTACCGGAATCGGAAAATAATTCCGGAAACGGAAATATTAAATATTTGTTCGAAACGGAAATTAATTCCGGAATCGGAAATGTTAAATATTGTTCGTATCGGAAATGAATTCCGGAATCGGAAATTTAATCGGAAGCGCATCGTACGAATAAGCATCGGACGAGGCCTGCCGGACGAGGCCCAGCACGAAGCCAGGACATCGCCCAGCAAGCCAAGCGCGCCGCACAAACAGCCACGCCAGGCCCAGCGCTAGGCCAGGCCCAGCAGGCCGCGCAGCGCGCACAGCGCGCACAGCGCGCGCGAGAGCTGCGTGGGCTTGCAGCTCGCGCAGGCCTCGCTGCGTGGGCTGCTGCTCGCGCGCACGCATGGGCGGCCCATCGTGGCTGCCGTGCATGTGTGTGCAAGTGTTTGTGTTCGTGCACGTTTCCTAAAACATGCAGAGTTCGGTTAATGATTAAATTCCTAATTCTATTTGATAAATTAATTAAATTAGAGTTCTTGTAGGATTCTAAGTTTAATTAATTTGTATCTGAATAGGATTTCGATTCCCTTTCCATACCCCTATAAATATGAGGCTAGGGCTCACAATTTATAACGAGTTTCAAAGTATTCAAAGTGAGTTTTTGAGAGAAAAATTCAAACACACATCTTGCTCAAATTGCCGAAATTTTCTAGTACCTTAAGGGCGATTCTAGTTGGTCAATCTTAAGGCGGATCCGGACGTGCTGTGGACTATCTACGGAGGGACGACACTTGGAGTCCTAAAGACTTGTTCTTGTTCGGTTCGGGCGCAGCTAGGGAGGGCACGCAACAAAGAGTATGCATCTAAATTATGCTATATGATTATGTGTAAATAATATGTAGTCCTGGGTTAATGGTTGTTTCCGCATGATTTATGCAATGTCATATGTATCATAACCTAACAGGGAACACACAAGCGCATCTTTTATTTGGTTTTGTACTTGAAAATTGAAACCTAGCTATTCCCTTTATTCAATTTACACCATTCTGCTACTGCTTCTTCCCGCTCATCCACTCACCATTCTTGTTGCTACTACTTCTTCCTGCTTTGCTCCCACTTATTCACTCACAGAGTCACAGTTCTCCCCAAACTCTACCTGCGACGTTCGCCTCAACTCTCCTTAAACTCCACCGGCGACGTTCGACTTCCCAGCTATAAAGAGCTCCTTTAATTACTCAAGCGGAGACGCAGCAAAAGATGCTTGAACTTCATCGTTTTTGCTCAATTACGGAACTGGAACTTCATAGAAACTGGAACTTCTTTGCTTAAGATATGGAACTTCATCATTTTAGCGGTTGATCGAGCCCATAGATATGAAAATTTGTCTGAAATTGAAAGTTGAACGACGGCTAATTTGGCGGTATATTTCTCTGAATTGATTCTCGTAAATTCACATTCTTCTATTAGGAACTAATTATGGAGTTCGATTTGGGTGTAATTTGAATTAGAATTTCAACTTAGGTGTATTTTTCTCTTATTTTTTCTCTTTGGTTAGATTAGGATGTTTATTTTCCAGCGTATCTTCATTACTCATTAGAATTCTGGTCTTGATTTTGTTGCTTCTATCTTGAACTCGTGTTAATATTAATGTTATTTTGTTGGGTTTAGAGGGTATGATTTAGTAGAGGAGATTGTTAATAAAATTTTATAACTTTGTTGCTATTTATAGCTGAATAAGTATGGAGTTGTTTCTGTTTTGTCTGCGCTACCTGGTGCAACTTTTTTTGTAGGCTGTTGGGTAGTTTTTGCTTCTAGTTCCAGCCTTTTGGAAACAGGTTTGAGTTAGTTTGGTTTTGATTGTAGTTCTGGTTTGTAGGAGCTTGGAGGGTAGTAATCGACACTCATATGATTAGCTTTGTGTTGTTGTTTCTGTTTCAGTTGTAGCCTGTTAACACTTACACTACAAGAAAATTTAGATACAGAGGCAACACCTTGAGGCAATTCATTTTTTATGGCCTCTAAAAGTGCCTTTTAGCATTAGTTATTTATGGTAGCCTCTAAAAGTTATTTTTAGGGTCGGTGAAATTTAGCCTGCCCCTAAAAGTACTTTTTAGCATTAATAAAATAATGGTTGCCCCTAAAAAGTTTCTTTAGCATCAAAAGAAATTAAGTTGCCCCTAAAAAGTACCTTTTAGCATTAATGGAATAATATTTGCCTCTAAAACTATTTTTTAGCGTCAATGAAATTTACGTTGCCCCTGAAAGGTGCTTTTTAGCATTAATGAAATAATGGTCGCCTCTAAAACATTTTTTTAGCATCAGAAAATAATGGTTGCCTCTATAACCTTTTTTTTAGCATCAATGAAATTTACGTTGCCCCTAAAAAGTACTTTTTAGCATTAATGAAATAATGGTTGCCTCTAAAATGTTTTTTTAGAATCAGAAAATAATGGTTGCCTCTAAAACTTCTTTTTTAGCATCAACTAAAATTTTGTTGCCCCTAAAAAGTACTCCGTATTGTTTAGCATTAATGAAATAATGGTTGCCCCTGAAAAGTAATGTATAGCAGTAGGATTCCGTATACAATAATTAAAAAAAAAATTATTTTGTTAAAGTTAAAGAAATAATGTTATATTAGATAAATGTTATAATTTTAATTCATGGTCAACTCTAATTAGATTAATTAAGTCAAATTTATTGAAATAATGTTATATTAGAGAAAACTTAGATTACTAAGGCTATTTTAGAGAAAGTGACAAAATATTTGTTATCAATGAGAATTTGCATAAGTATAATGCTACCAAAGAGAATTTCCCTATTTTTTTTAGTTTTAATAAAGTAATGTTTGCATCTAAAACCTTTTGTTTAGCATCAATGAAATTTATGATGCCCCTAAAAAGTACTTTTTAGCATTAAAGAAATTTTCGAGCAAGTCTTTGATTTTTATTGTTCGTTTTTTGCTTTTTATCCATATTTTGTGCTCGTAACCGTGGTTTTTATATTCTTCTGTTCTTTTCTCCGACTTATTTTTCATGAATTAGGTTTCTGATTTTTTTTCCTTGGATTAATAAGGGTATAATAAACTAAAGTAAACGATCAACCAATAGGAGAATAATATTATAAGTTTAATAATAGCCTATGTAGGATTCGAACCTACATCATTGTGCAATTGCACAAAGCTCTGCCAATTGAGCTAATAGACTCTTTTTATTGGTATAGTGTCATGGTAGTTTTAAGAAGAAAAAATAAAGTGTAGTGACATATTAGTTTACATAGTCTTTTATTATCTTAAGTGAGCCCATACGAACCAGAATTTTATCCAGCCTAATTGATCATAATAACGAGCTATGATGTACGGAAGACAGACCTTTGACGTTGGATCGGCTTCATGAGTGGAAATAGCACACAAGCAATACACAGCAACTAATTGATTGTACATCTAACGTCCGAGGACAAAAGAGAAAATGTCTGCGGTCGTTTCATGTCGGCCTATTCGTGCCAGCAGATATATCAGTAGTATGCCACATGAGACATCCTGTTGAAAAACTAATCCATGTCACACACAAAATAAGAACCAGAAAAAGTTCATATGTTTAATGATGGACCTGACCAAAGAACAGAGTGCACGTACATCTATATGCATTAGATTTTTACTCTCAGTAAGAAACAAGTTGTTGAATGGGAAGACAGAATCAGTTAGAAACATCTCTTTACCTGCAGATTTAAGTTTTGAAGAGCCTGATGAAAAGTTAAGATGGCTTGCTGGGTACTTCAGTGAGTGCGAACCAGAATTTATGTGCTAACTGATGAGAAAAATGCTGCCCAGGTAGTTCTTTTACACAAATATGTGCATTCATTTCGAAACATCTCTTTACCTGCAGATTCATGTACTGCATCAAGTTCTTTTACACAAATATGTGCATTCATTTCGAAAACCTCATAAAATTTGCCCATCAAATATAACAGTTCAACAATTAGCCCGTGTTACACTTAAATTTTCCATCTGATATAACAGTTCAACAATTAGCCCGTTTTACACTTAAAATTTCCATCTGATATAACAGTTCAACAATAATCTCCTGTTACCTATGTAAAACTAAAAAAACCAACCAAAAAACTAGAAAAGTCAATTGAGGTCAACTTTCGTATAAACTAGCCTTTTACAAACTGAAATTTCCACACATCAAGCATGGTTTAGCGCCCTTTGCAGCACTTTCCAGTCCTCACTAGCATGTAATTATGCAGCCAGGCAGCCAGCAGAGCAAGAGACTAAAGAAGCCCCCGATCCCTCGAGTTGAATATATCTCTTGTTTAAATAAAAAATCCCGCACTATAGTTTTACTTTTTTCTTGTCAACAACTAATTTGTTCAAACACTTGTAGATATGTCATTATATTAGTTGTTTACACCAGATTCAAATGTATTCAGTCTAACTACATGACACCTCACTATAAATTATAAATTTGAGGAGATTTAAACATCAACAAAACACTAACATGAAAGCAGGATATCAGGGCTATGAGAAGTCAGGACTCACGAGAAAATATTCACTGTCTTGCCACACCAAACATGTGATTTTGATGTCTGCTGCAGATGAAGAATCACAAAGCTCGGGAGGTTCTGGCTTCAAACTCATGCCTCTCTGACCTTTATATTCGACTATAGCAATCGAGTGACAGCCAATATTTTTTCTCTTAGCCTTGTGACCCTCAATACCAAACAAGATTGCACTATCCCTCGAAAGAGTATTAGCGTTAAGACCACAAATAATTTCACCAGCGTTGCGGTTCTTGCTTGAGTATTCTGATTCTTTCACCTAATCAAGATATAAAGTAAGTCAACATGCATTTCAGAGAAAGGAATGTATGTACATTTGAATGCAAGTCATGCCATCTACTGCAAAAATTATCTAATAAGGAAAAGGAATATATACGGGGAGGACCAGGAGGCTCACAGGGAGATGTTGGAGTTGAGAACTCATTTGGATGTGGAAATGTGAGAGATAACAGGGAAATACTGGAGTTCAAAGGCATGTCGATCCTCGAAACATTATTATTGGGTAGCCGTGAGCTACACATTCCTTTCTTGACCAGTCTGCTTCGTCAGTAAAAGAAGCCAGTCAATTATATATGAGTGAGAAGAAACAGAATAATGTAAGTTTACAAATCGAACTTCAGCTAGGAATATCCAGAGGAATGTCACATAAATTCCAGGGAGGTACCAAACAATCCAACCCGATCAAAGTAGAAATAAAATGTGGTGGTATATGTTAGTATATTAGATGATTATGGTTCTTGGATGAGCAGAATTTGGTACATCCAAAGAATCGATTTATAGGTGGCTGCTGATTCTGATCTTCTGGGAGCCTCTCTTGGATGTTTGGACGAGGAAGATTACCAGTTCAACCTGAAAAGAAGCATATAAAAATATCGTTCAAAACTTGTTGATTCTTGTATTACATATCCTACCAAATGTCCGTACATTTGCAATGCTTTTCTTTATTGTTTTCCTCAATACGTAATTAACATAGCGTGGCACCAGCAAAAAAAGCTTCTAAGCCAATGTTTTGAAAAACCAGGAGTGCAAAAGGGAGTTGTTTCCATGTGTTCAATCCTAGGGAAAAACAAGCCACATAAAGAACTTCACAGCCCTATATCAAAATAGATTCAAAGAACTTGCAACTTGGGAAATCAAAAGACACTAACAGTAGCCCGAGTATTCCTAATTTTAACCTCAACATCCAAATCCAAGCATGCCTAGAAACATCAGACACTACCAATAAAGCCTCTAAAGTCTGAATGCATAAAAGGTGAGAAATAAACTGTGCAGGAACAATTACACGGCTTAGATCTCCAAAGAAAACTAATGGGTAACAGCAATATTAGCATCAATCAACTGAAAATGTTCGAGCATCTCTAGCAAGGGAATCAACAACAATATTGGCAACAGTCAACTGAAAATGTCCTAACATCTCCAGCAATAACATCAGTCAGCTATATGTGAAATAGAAATAAACTAGAAACGATACCTTGTTCAGGATTATCTTGATCCAACATCAAAGCAAGCAAGATAAGCATAAGTCTTCCCTAAATTCACAAACTTGACAACTTCCACAAACCAGAATGATGTTCGACATAAGTACAACATAGCAAACAAATGCTTCAGGACACTAGAACTAGATATGACATAACTTCAATATCATTTAAAATAAGAAGCAAAACATCAACAAACTCTGATGCACTGCAGAGCAAAGTAAAATGACAACACACTTCAATTAAGTGTCCCTACTCTGGGGATGTTCAGAGGAGAATTCTGAATTTATCGAGGCTTCACATACCTATTCTACCGGTTGTAGAGGAGATAAAAATGGGAGCTAAAGCTTGTAATCGACACAAGGAAAGCATAGATTTCATGGTATGATGCTGGTGGAAGCTATTTACAGTATTTGGATCCAGAGAACTCAAAATATCTTTAAGAACAATTATTTTAGTAGTGAGGCTGTGTTTCAAAGTATCATTTATAAAGTTGCTTGTAGGAGTGCACAGGATATGCAGTACTTGTTGATTGGATGAGTTATTTTGCATGTTTCTTTAGCCCATCCCTTCCTAGAAGGTGGGAGGTTATAGTAATATTGTGGTAGTTAGGTTGTCTGTTACCTTAGCAGGTATGTCTGCCAAGATGAGTTTAGATGCTTGCGGGTGCTTGTATTTTTTGTTTAAGCCTTTTGCTTATTAATAGAATCACTTATTAATTTCCAAAAATAATCAGAACAACAAATCACATCAGAACTCAACACAACTAAACAATACTCAGTGAAGCAGAACAAAAGCAATCAAATTCAGACTAGTACGCAGAGCAGAATCACAAACAACTACACTCCATTAGTCCCTACTTTTATGACTCATCTTATTCATTTACGATTTTAATAATCTCCAACAGAAGAAATGATCAACAGAAACAAGCAAAACAACCAACACAAATACACAATGCCAAGCAAAACAACCAAAACAATGCCAAGAAAAATAACCAACAAAGTTGCAGATCAGTAAGTAAGCAAAGTAGTAAGCAGCAGCAGCAGCAGCAGAATGTGAGTAGAGAAAAACATGGAGGTAAAGATTGAACTAGCACATACTTTCCAAGGAATTGAAACTTTTATTCTTCACGAATACCAAACTTCTCCAACGCGTCAGCATTCATGCTGCTAACGACACTAGGTGGTTTTGCTTCTGCAGAAGAGGGTTCATAGTCATAATAAGAAGACATTTTGACATTAAGCGCTAGCCATAAAACAAATTAACCAAAAATCATTGACCTGAAACTGAAAAAGCAATGAACTCGTGTAAAATCATTCCTAGTCAAGTTTCTGATTCAACAGCTATAAGAGGTAAAGAAGTGAAGTAAATCTGATTGAAATCGAGGAATAACAGCTTTGACCCTATGCCATCCCAATGAAACAAGAAAATGAGATCATTTTAGTAAACAAATCGCAATTAAAAACATTAAAAACACTGAATTGAAGAATATTTGAAACCCTAGCTTCAACAATTGAAATTCGTTGAACAAGTGGAACAGATTTTTCAGCCCTAAATCTAGGAATCAAAATAGCAAAAAATTGGAACAAAATATCATATTAATTACTTACAAACCTAGAAAATTGAAAGAGGGGTAATCACAAGAAGGTGAAGAGATCTGCAGGAACAGAGAAAATCAACCAATTTGAAGGAGATGAAGTCGCACTAGAGAGAATTTGCAAGAGCGGAGAGAAAATTTACGAGAGTAGGTATTGTGAGAGGTTGCAGCGGGATAAAGAAATTGGAAAATACAGAATAGCGGGATCCTGAAATTTTTTTATTCTTGAGGAAGGGCGCTCCTAAAATTGAATTACCGCTTAATTAACTTATTGTGTCCCGCCAATTCGAGGGGACTTTTTTTTAAATGATTTACTCTGTATTGGTGTGTATTACGAGGGAAATTTCCAATTAAATCTACTCCTAAAGTAATTTTAGTAAATGAATTTTTGGTGTCTCTTATAAAACAAACTAAAATACCCCGCACATTCGCAATTCAATTCGATAAAAAAAAGGATAATTATTGAATAATTTGAAATACTGATTGTAATAACAAATCAAAAAAACATATAAGTCAAGCATGCATACATAAATCACGCATAAAATTGAGATGGTGTCTAATTTTTTAATATGAACTTTGTGAATAATTTTTTTTTTGCCGATTATTTGTGGTGAATGGTGATTAGTTGAATTGACAACAAAAAATAGTTTTTATATATAGTATTTATTATTATAACGACTAGGAAATTAATGTCATCCCTTCACGTGTTGCGATGACTCGACAAGTGACATGACCTTGGCACGCCATGTCATACACACACATTATTGTTATATTATATAATCACAACAAATGTTGATATCCCATATTTGAACTCATGACCTTTCGTATGTTATCGGTAAAGTAGTTCATAAAATATAGTTTTACATAATAATGTAAATTACTCAAAAAAAATTTCATATTGATTTTGCTCAGCATTTCGAGTTGTTCAATTGTATTCAACCGAGTAATCAAACATTACTTTTGCTTGAACCAATAATGTGTTCTTTATGCTAACAACTCAATGTTACATAATATATATATATATATATATATATATATATATATATATATATATATATATATATATATATATATATATATATATATATATATATTATATCACCATTGTATATTGGTGTTATATTCTTGTAGTCTTATACACTTATAAAAATATAAACCTAATGGATATCTAAATAATTTAATACATTACTATGAAAATATTTCATACTCTGTCATTATTACTAGTTATTAAACTAGTGCATAAGTTGTATACTTGATTACAATCTGACTTGGTTATTACCGAACCCAATCTGAAACCGCGTGTGCAAAAAAATTGAATTGATCCGCAAGTTCTTAAAATCTATCAAAATCAACCCCCTAGCCAAATGTATCTGTTCCAACTCGAACTATTTTAATAAAACCATTCAACACGATACTAAACTGAATTGTCAACCCGAATTTAAAAACAAAGAGCTATGCACAAAAAGTCATAAAGTGAATCTTTGAAACCCAAAGTTTAAAGTTTGAAGAACAAAGTCTAGCCCCTTTCGTTAACAACCCATATAGTCCATGTTCATTTTCAAGCTTTATGAAAAACTAAGAGGGTTTGCAAATATTTCATTACATCCATGTTGTGTCGCACACCACGACCCACGCCAAACTCCACCACCACTGTCGTTGCCTGAGTTGCTCATCGATGTCTCTCGTCTCCCTCATCTCACTAGTAGTGGTGCGCTCTATTCTTATCTACTCTCCCTCGCTGTTGGGGTTTTGTTGCCATCTTCTCTCATCCAGAAAGCTCGAAAAAGTCCAAAAATTTTAATAAATTTCTCGTAAATTGGCACCATCAATATCAATTCGTCATCGTACCTTTCAAAGGCATTGTTCTCAACAATAGTGAGTAATTTTTCTCCTCAATTTTGTTACTTTATCAAATTTGCTTGTTTTGAGTTGGGATGACAATATTAAATGGATAGTAGTAACCCGATCCACCCGATATAAATAAACGGACGACATTCCTATTTAAATGAATGAAGTGCGGGTGATAGATGAAGCGAGTGACATATCGGATTGGATTCGGGTGGGGCTCCAAGCCATCCGTCACCCGATCCGTCATCCACCCATCTATTATATTATACTAAAATGGACATCAAGAATGAGACATGCCATTTTCCAGTGCAAATTTTCTCGCCAAAAACCCCTTTTACATATCTATTTTTAATTTTATTATTTTCTCTCCTTTTGTATGAATTATTTATGTATGGAAAAATATATGATTATAGAGTATGACAATATTATACGATTATGGTATTGTTTTAGTCAAATCGTCATATCAATAATAAAAAATATATTTACTCAATATTTTGATCAAATTAACTTATCAAGCATATGACTATTTCGGTCAAATTACCATGTTAAAGATATAAAATATAAAATACATAGTAAGGCATAAATTGCATAATTCATGATTAGATGAGCATGTTCAATATTTATTAATTACACATTATCTTTAAGGGATAAACGTTTACATTAAATATTTTATAAAAAGATGGTCAAATAATAAAATTTCAAATCCGTGCATTAAATAAACTAACATGTGAGAGGCTAAAGTCTAATCAACACATCCCCCTCCTACTCATACTCTCATTTGTTATTGTGGTTGCCTCCATCCTCCCTCATCTCTCAAATCCCAGTATTCCCCTATCCCAACCACTTCTCTAACCCTAATAACTCAAGTACTCAACTTTTCTCTCAATCTTCGTCGGCGGTTCCTACTACTCCTCGTCGGCGGCTCCTAGTAATCATCCTCGATGGTTCGTTTCGCTATTCACGACTTCACCAAATCGCCGCGATTTCTTGTTGGTGTTGTTCTTCAAGCTAAAGTAAGTGGACTTAATTAAACAATAATCGTAATCTCTTATGTAGATATTTTTTGTATAATTTAGTAATTGAAAGGTCTGAAGGTGTTGTTTTGACTTACAAGATTGTTTCTATGTGTTGGTTGCTTATGTTGTCAATGATTAAATATGTTTAAAATATAATTTATTTGTTAATCTTGAGTTTAAAATGGATTCTACAGATGTGGTGGTGCAAAAGAATTGTAGGGTTTATTGTTTTTAATTAAATGAATGCGGTTGATTGCAAAGAAATTGTTGGATTTATTTTTAGGTGTTTGTTTTTGGAATTTGTACTTGTTTGAGATTTACAGTGACGAATTTCGTTGTTTTGGGGTTAAAAAGCTTTTGATTAAAAGATTCAGATGGAAAGGGTTTAATTGCATCAAGTATTATGAGAAAAATCTACAAAATCTGCGTTATTTATACAAAGTTACTGAATTTTAACCAATTTTGAGAGTTGATTGACTATAAGTCAAAACGAGAGGTTGTGAGAGGGGGGAACAAACAGAAAAAGTGTGAGGAGAAGAATTGAGCAAATTGGTAGTTGCATTTTCTTAGTATTTGAGCAGGTGAAAGTTTATTTTCATGGATGGGGCTTATACCAGTTGTAAATGTTGCAGAGCCAGAACAAGTAAAGGGTGTCTTCACTAGGATAAGGATAAAATGAATCCAATTGTTGAATTGCTTGTCCTGCGCTGAGGGTGACAAATGGATGAAGCACATGAAGCTGATACACCCTATGCAGAGCGAGAACAAGGTATCTAATTGCTCGATTCCGCTTGTAGTTCAACACTATAGTTGTTAGAAACATCTTGATATTTCTTTTCTTGGAAGTATGGCTATTGTAGGTGAACTAACTTGTTGCATTTCTTGTCCTTGGACACGGGTCGTCTAAGGGTGAAAAATGGGTGAAGAACAGGAAGCTCTGCTTGTCCCTGGACACGAGTGTGAGGGTGAAAAATGGGTGAAGAACAGGAAGCTGATCGATGCGGATTGTTATATGGAAAAGCTTAAGGTATCCTATATATTGTTGTACCAAATTTGGTTTTCCTAATGTTTCTACTTCCCATCAGCTCCAACAACAACACAATCATCATATTATAGTACTTGCAAACTGCATCAAAGCCAGTGTTGCAATCAGTCTACATGTTAGTCGTGTCTTCAAATTTTGGAGCATGCTTTTTGTATGGTTGGCCTTGTTTCTCTATTATATGTATCTGATCGATATGGAACATGTGAACCGTTGATTATACATACTCTTAGGATCTTAATTTTATGTCCTAAAGTCTATAAAAATATGTATTCTTGACATGCTTATATATATATATATATATATATATATATATATATATATATATATATATATATATATATATATATATATATATATATATATATATAAATAGTTTTTTAACATTTGTTAATAATTGAGGGTAAAGAAAGAGTGTTAATCTCAGCAACTAACTTATTTTAACTTATTTTTTGTGTTATCAGGTGCACACAACTCTTTTATGTTAAAGACATGAAGCTAAAGGCATGGAGCTCCTCACCAAAGTGGAAGCGGGTGAAGAAAATAACATCTTGTGGATTTATATTTCTAATTGAGAACCTTTTTTCACCTTATGTGAAATTAGTAATTAGTCATGTACTTATTTCGATAAGAGATGTAGTTTGGCAGGGACGTGTTTTAGAGGACTAATTATGTAACGAGTTTATTCATTTATTAAATAAGATATATTATTTGGAGTTAACAAATCTTCTATTTCCATGAAATTTGTTAGTTTTACTTTTTCTATGGTTACTTCTTACGGGTGATTATGTTTGGTAATGTATGAAACAATATGCTAGATTATTTTCGATTCCGCTAAAACCTTTCGTGACAGTTTCTAATTGCATTTAAATTCTTGAAAAATAAGATGTTGCCTCTAAAAATACTGCGAGGCAAAATTATATATTTGCCCCTAAACATAGGTGGTTTTTAGAAACAATATTTTATATTGCCTCTAATAATATTTTAAAGCAAAATTATACGGTTGCCCCTAAATGCATGTGGTTTTTTGAAACACGTTTTTATATTGCCTCTAATTGTATTTTGAGACAAAATTACATGGTTGCCCCTAAATAAATATGGTTTTTAGAAGCAACTTTTTATATTGCCTCTAATTATATTTTGGGACAAAATTATATGGTTGCCTCTAAATGCATGTGTTTTTAGAAGCAACATATTGTATTGCCTCAAAAAGGAGTCTTTAGAGGCAACCACTAATTAGCGACGGACTTATTAGAGGCATCCACTTTTTTGCTTCAAAAACTCATTAGAGGCCAAATTTCCCTTTTTAGAGGCAATTATGTGTTGCCCCTGTAAGCGATTTTTCTTGTAGTGTTACAATCTTCAAGTTTCCAATAGATTAGAGCCTTTTTCTGTGGCTTGTGTCTCTCTTTTGTTTGTGCAGTTTATTCCTGCTTGTTCAGTGGCCTGTTAGCTAGTTTTTGGTTCTGGTTTCAGGCTTTTGGAAGTTGTTTTTGGTTCTGGTTTCAGGCTTTTGGTTGTGCAGCTTGTTACTGCTTTTTCCTGCACGCTTCTGCTTCTGCTTACCCCACCCCAGAATGCAGTGAGTCCAGATTATGGATGGTATTTCTTGGCAAAAGGGGGCATTTCTGCAATTTCAGTCAGATTTCCCTTAAACCCTCCCTTTTAAACCCTAATCACCTGATCTAGGGTTTTATTTCCGTTAGCCTTCACCCTCCTTTGTTTATCGCAAATTTTAATTTTTAACTGAAAAATGGCGAAGCGTTTGACGCCATTGTTGAACAGAGTTTTGGTGGAGAAGATTGTTCCTCCTGCAAAGACTCACGCCGGTATTTTACTCCCCGAGACCAGCAACAAGGTACACTTCCTTACAATTTTACTTATTTTGGCTTTTGTCATTTGTTTTCTGCTTTATCTGTCTAATTCATGTGGGAAAATTGTTGTTTTTTATCCAATAAATTGGTTTTCTTCTTGATTTTTGAAATATGTATTACGTAAGTTGGTAGATTTCTTCCCATTTTCTAAAATGTACTTCAGAAATGCGAAAAAGATGAATGGGTTTATCTTATTTTAGTTGAAAAGTGTACTGCATTAGTGGGGCTTATCCATCTAGTTAACTATTTAGTTGATTAGATCATCTGTTGATTATATTGTCAGTGATGCCTATTAATTATCTGATTTAATGTGAAAATTTTTGGATTATCACGATGAATTATCGTATAATAGTTCTTCATCGGTTGATTGAGGATTATTTCTAAGTTTTTGCTGTCTGTAAAGTGTGTCAACTCTGATTGTGATGATTTTTCTTGAGGTGGGGTGTCAGTTGTTGTTCCCCCTGTAAAGGGTTGTTGCTGAAATTTGTTAATTGAATTGGGTATTCAGCTTAATTCTGGAAAAGTTCTTGTTGTTGGACCGGGCCTTTGCGACAAGTCTGGGAATCATGTTCCTGTTGCTGTCAAAGAAGGGGATACTGTACTGTAGTTCTGCCTGAATATGAAGGAACTACAGTGAAGGTTGGTGAAAAAGAGTAAGTTTATTATCCTCCATAATTCTATTTTGCTAAGAATCTACGATTAGTTGAGTGCTTTATCCCTGGATTCTTAAACAACTTTGTGGATGATGTTGATTCATGCTTTAGGTGTACTCCCTACATACTGAAATATTGATGATGTATTAGATGATTAGGACCCCTACGTCTTCCATAGTCCTGAAACAGGTACTTGATGAAACAGAGAAGAATCTTGTTATTGTTAGGAAGTATCCTTCAATCTGCTTCTGATAAATGCTGGTTTAAGTCTAGTTTCTTGTTATTGGCAGGTCTTAGTTAGCTCTCTGGAGCAGAAAATTCATGAAACAGAGAAGACATTTGAAGAAACTAGTAAAATCAGCGGAAGAACGGTTGAAACAGGCACTTGATGCAGAATCAAGAATGATAAAGCTGAAAACAAATATGCAAAGGTTTATTGAGTGCTACATTCTTATGTTTCATTTCAACTATAGATTTGTTATTTATTTTGGATATACATGTTAGGTTATGATACATATGACATTGCATAAATCATGCGGAAACAACCATTAACCCAGGACTACATATTATTTACACATAATCATATAGCATAATTTAGATGCATACTCTTTGTTGCGTGCCCTCCCTAGCTGCGCCCGAACCGAACAAGAACAAGTCTTTAGGACTCCAAGTGTCGTCCCTCCGTAGATAGTCCACAGCACGTCCGGATCCGCCTTAAGATTGACCAACTAGAATCGCCCTTAAGGTACTAGAAAATTTCGGCAATTTGAGCAAGATGTGTGTTTGAATTTTTCTCTCAAAAACTCACTTTGAATACTTTGAAACTTGTTATAAATTGTGAGCCCTAGCCTCATATTTATAGGGGTATGGAAAGGGAATCGAAATCCTATTCAGATACAAATTAATTAAACTTAGAATCCTACAAGAACTCTAATTTAATTAATTTATCAAATAGAATTAGGAATTTAATCATTAACCGAACTCTGCATGTTTTAGGAAACGTGCACGAACACAAACACTTGCACACACACGCACGGCAGCCACGATGGGCCGCCCATGCGTGCGCGC